>NC_135985.1:22940037-23000847 GCF_053455715.1 Rhinoraja longicauda
AGAGGAGAGAGAGAGGAGAGGAGAGGAGAGGAGAGGAGAGAGGAGAGGAGAGGAGAAAGAAAGGAGGGAATGCAGGAGTTATTTGAAATTAGAGAATTCAACGTTCATACCACTAGGTTGTAAGCCTGCCCAAGCGAAATATGAGGTTTCAGATTCCCCTCTCTCTTTTCTAAAATGTCATCCAACAACTCAACAGGTTCGGGGCGGCATGGTGGTGCAGTGGTAGAGTTGCTGCCTTACAGCACCAGAGGCCCGGGTTCAATCCTGTCTACGGGTGCTGTCTGTGTGGAGTTTGTACGCTCGCACTTTGACCGTGCGGTTTTCTCCAGGTGCTCCGGTTTCCTCCCACACTCCAAAGCCGAACAGGTTTGTAGGTTGTGCAGGAAGGAACTGCAGATGCTGGTTTAAACTGACGATGCACACAAAATGCTGGAGTAACTCAGCAGGGCAGGCAGCATCTCTGGAGAGAAGGAATGGGTGACGTTTCGGATCAGACCCTTTTTCAGACTAATGTATAAAGAAGAAAGGTCTCGCCCCGAAAGGTCTCACGCCATTCCGTCTGTCGAGAGATGCTGCCTGCCCGCTGAGTTATTCCAGCATTTTGTGTCTGTCCAGGTTTGTAGGTTAATTGACTTCAATAAAGATTGTAAAGTGTCTGTCGTTGTGAGTGGGATAGTGCTAGTGTGTGGGATTGCTAGGTTGGCGCAGACTCGGTGGGCCGAAGGGCCTGTTTTTTGCGCTGGTATCTCTAAACGAAACTTTGGGGAAGATAACAAAATCCATGTGGTGTTGGTGCTTGACAGTGGAGTGACAGACACCCAGGCATGAGATGCTCCCCTGCGTTACACCACTTTAGTCAAATGTGGCACAGCTGGTAGAGCTGCTGCTTCACAACTCCAGACCACGGGTGCCATCTGTATGGTTTGCGTGTCCTACCTTGGACCATGTGGGATTCCTCCGGGTGCTCCGGTTTCCTCACATATCCCCAAAATGTATGTGTTTGTAGGTTAACTAGCACAAGTGGACCCGTTGGGCCCAAACCTCTCCTACATTGGTGCAGTACCCTCTCCTCTCCTCTCCTCCCCCTCCACCTCCCCTCCCCCTCCCTCCTCCCCTCCCACCCATCTCTCCCCCCCTCCCTCTCCCCTCCCCTCTCCCTTTTCCCTCATCCCCCACAATCCCCTTATCCCCCTCCTCCCCTCCTCCTCCTCTCCTCCCCTCCTCCCGCCCTCCTCCCTCCTCCCACCCTCCCTCCCCCTCCCTCCCCTCCCTCCTCCCTCCTCTCCTCCCTCGCTCCCTCCCTCCTCCCTCCCTCCCTCCCTAGGAGATAGATTTAAACTTTAAAATGTGAATAACTTTAAAAATATAACACCGATTTCAATGAAACGTCTTCCATTAGCACCAAAATGACGACGGTGAGTAAGGTGGGCCTAAAATTGTCGCGCTATCGTGTACCGTTCTGGCTGTAGTTCAGGAACAAACAAACAAACAAACGAGAGCTTTAGTATATAGATTGTCCTCGGTAAAAAAAAAAATACCCCTGGGTGTGTCGGCGTGGATGAGTAAGTGAGATAACATAAAACTAGTGTGGACGCTGATCGATGGTCGGCACGGACTCTGTGGGCCGAAGGGCCTGTTTCCATGCTGTATCATTCAATCAATCAAGAAGGTCAAGATTTAATTGTCAAATGTACCAGCAAAGGAACCTTAAAATTCTTACTTGCTTCCATCAAACTGCATTCCCTGGGGTATATGAGCACTGATCTGATGCAGTGTAATGAATACAACTGAACATTGATGATTTCGGGCATCTCCGTGCCAGCACCATTTAAAATCACTGAAATAATAAGTGCAGGGAATTGCGTAATAGCATAGTTTGAAGCGTAAGTCCATGAAACATTAGTTAATGGAATATCCCTTTGAATTTTGCTGACTAATAATGCACTTGCCTTCTTGTAAATGAGGCAATTTGACAAGTGGTTTATTGCAGCAACGTCTTGCAAGTTCAACCTGTGGACATGGGTACCTTTGTGCGGCACCTCCTCGCATCAAGTGAACTGAGCCTCAGTGATTCAATGCCACTTTATTATCAGGTGGACACAAAAAGCTGGAGTAGCTCAGCGGGTCAGGCAGCATCTCAGGAGAGAAGGAATGGGTGACGTTTCGGTTGGAGGCCCTTCTTCAGACTGATGTCAGGGGAGGGGGTGGGACAAGGATAGGCTGTATTAGGAGACAGGAAGACAGTGGAGAAATGGAAAAACTGGAGGGGAAAGAGAGGGAAAGCAGGGACTATCTGAAGTTAGAGAAGTCAATGTTCATACCGCTGGGGTGTAAACTGCCCAAGCGAATATGAGTGCTGTTCCTCCTCAATTTGTGCTGGGCCTCACTGTGACAATGGAGGAGGCCCATGACAGAAAGGTCAGACTGGGAGTGGAGAGGGGGAGTTGAAGTGCTGAGCCACCCTGAGATCAGGTTGGTTGAGGCGGACTGAGCGAAGGTGTGTTGAGCGAAACGATCGCCGAGCCTGCGTTTGGTCTCGCCGATGTAGAGAAGTTGACATCTGGACAGTGGATACAATAGATGAGGTTAGAGGAGTTGCAGGTGAACACGTGCTCCTAGGTTCAGTGAAATGCTTTGTTTTGCACACAAGCTGGTTAATTCATACCGCAGACCACCGAGGCAGCGCGTAAAGAATCGCCACGTTTCTGGTGCCGACAAAGTTACACAAGTCCACTGAACAGTCCTACCTTTGGCCTAGGGTGGCAGTAAGCAGCTCTCCTCTGGGTGCCCCCTGTACTCTCGACGGCACACCTCCGAGCCCCCCTACCCGCTCTTGACCATTCCCCTCGCTGTCGACGGTCCCCTCGGTCTCAAAGTGATATGAAAGATAGCAGAGTAATGTAATTAAAGTAACATGGAGATGGCAGAGCACAGGAATAATATAGACAATAGACAATAGGTGCAGGAGTAGGCCATTCGGCCCTTTGAGCCAGCACCACCATTCAATGTGATCATGGCTGATCATCTCAATCAGTACCCCGTTCCTGCCCCTCTCCCCATAACCCCCTAACTCCGCTATCCTTAAGAGATCTATCTAGCTCTCTCTTGAAAGCATCCAGAGAATTGGCCTCCACTGCCTTCTGAGGCAGAGAATTCCACAGATTCACAACTCTCTGACTGAAAAAGTTTTTCCTCATCTCCGTTCTAAATGGCCTACCTCTTATTCTCTGTGGCCCCTGGTTGTGTGACTTATGTGTAGTTTCCACCTAGAGTTTTGCTTTGGTTGATAAAACGTCAACTTCACGAATGGAACTTACACCCTTGAGAAATCACAGCAATTTTTAATAGTCTAAGCAAGTCGAAAGTACTTCACTGAAAATGTATTGCCTTAAAATACTGTCAATTAGCATGGGCAACGATAGCAGCCAATTTGTACACATCATCTCACACAAACAAATTAATGTTTTGAGTGACCAGACTGCTTGCTGAGTGGTATTGGTCGGAGGAAGAATGTTGGCCAGAACTCGACCAGAATTCCCCTTGCCCATGGCTTTAACGCTCCAAAGACGTACAGGTATGTCGGTTAATTGGCTTGGTAAATGTAAAAATTGTCCCTAGTGGGTGTAGGACAGTGTTAATGTGCGGCGCGGACTCGGTGGGCCGAAAGAGCCTGTTTCCATGCTGTATCTCTAAACTAAACTAAACTAAACTAAACTAAACTAAACTAAACTAAACTAAACACCTCATCTGAATAATTACACATTTAATCAAACATTTTGCCTGTACATAGCAGCACACCATCACCATACTGTAGTGTAACCTCTCAACCAAGTTTTCAGATTGGCATGTGAGACGTGTGCCTGGAAGTTCGTCCATAGTCAGCAACATTAAAGTTGCCATCTGCATCTTGTACTTTGCCTCCATTAATCTCAATAGAGCAGATCATAGGAGCAGAAGTAAGCATTCGCCCATGGAGTCTGCTCTGCCATTCGATCATGGTCGGTCTATTTTCCCCACTCAACCCCGTCTCCTGACTTCTCCCCGTAACTTTACTAATCAAGAACCTATCAATTTCTGCTTTAAAAATACCCAATGACTTGGCCTCCACAGCTGTCTGCGGCAATGAAATCCACAGATTCACCACCCTCTGGCTGAAGAAATTCCTCCTCATCTCCTTCATAAAGGAACGTCCTTTACTTCTGAGGCTGTGGCCTCTGGGCCTAGATAATGTGATTCGTGCTATGAATCAGAGAGGAATTTCCGGCCATTGTTATTTTTGTATTTTTTTAAAAATTGGGGCCCATAAAAATATCACTTCAACAGAATAAATGCATCTGTAGACCTAACACAAACATACTGTCCTGTACACAAATGCAGGCATTCCCAACACTGCAATTTAATTTCCATTAAATTGCCATTTAAACACCATTTACTTCCCCGCCCAATACAGAGATTTTCTGAATCATCGTGCACACCCAGTGTTCTAGACACAGATTTAAGTTTGGGGTAAAGGGCAGCATCAGTGGAGGGGATGGATAGACAATGTTTCAGGTTGAGATCCTTCTGCGGGAAAAACCTTTTCACTCAGAGACTTGTAAATCTGTGGAATTCTGCCTCAGAAGGCAGTGGAGACCAATTCTCTGGATGCTTTCAAGCAAGAGTTAGATAGAGCTCTTAAGGATAGCGGAGTCAGGGGGTATGGGGAGAAGGCAGGAACGGGGTACTAATTGTGAATGATCAGCCATGATTACATTGAATGGCGGTGCTGGCTCGATGGGCCGAATGGCCTACTCCTGCACCTATTGTCTATTGTCTATTGTCTATTTAGACTCAGGACAGGTTTGAACCTGTGTCACTTGATCAGCCATGATCATATTGAATGGCGGTGCAGGCTCGAAGGGCCGAATGGCCCACTCCTGCACCTACTTTCTATGTTTTCTATGCTTGATCATCTGAATCCACCATTTTTAATAAATCGCATTAGATCACATCAGTGAAATTGAATGAAAGCTACTGAGTACACGAGGAAGGGAAGACAATAAATATGACTCCATATTAATATCTTCTTTGAAAGATGACAATTCACATACTCTGAGATTGATTAAAATCTTGTGTGTATTTAGGGCTACATTTCCGTCTGGAACTGACATTGCAACCAGTCCATTGGTTAACTGTAATGTTTTGGTGGAATCCTCAGTTTGTGCGTGAACCGCCCTCTTCACAAGTTCACAAGTTAGATTCAAGATTCAATTTAATTGTCACATGTTCCAATTAAGGTGCAGTGAAACTTGAGTCACCATACAGCCATACTAAGTGAAAAGCAACAAGACACACAGCCGCACGAAATAACATTTAACACAAACATCCACCACAGCGGGTTCCACATTCCTCACTGTGATGGAAGGTAATAAAGTTCAATCATCTTCCTCTTTGTTCACCCGCGCTCGGGGCTGTTGAACCGTCCGCAGTCGCCGCTGCCGGCGGTCCGATGTCCGAGACCCTCGCGTCGGGATGATCGAAACTCCGGCGTCGGGATGGTTGACAAACTCTCCGCGGCATGGAGCTCCCGAGTCGGCCTCTTCTTACCAGAGACCGCGGGCTTCACGGTGTTAATGTCCACAGGAGCTCTCCAAAGTCGATCCTTGGCATAGGATTGCAGATCCACAATGCTGAAGTCCGCGCCGTGCCGGTCTCCAGGAAAGGCCACCAACTCCTCGATGTTCGGCCGCAGTGGGGACAGAGATACGATACGGACAAAAATCACAACTCCGTCGAGGTAAGAGATTAGAAAAATGTTTCCCCCAATTTCTCTCCTCCCCCCACCCCCCACATAAAACAAACCAAGAAACACTAAAACATACTTTTATCACATACTTAAAATAACAAAAACAGAATAAAGGACAGACAGATTGTTGGCGAGGCAGTCAGTGCTTGTGGCGCCACCCAGTGGATAGGAGTTAGGAGCAGAATTAGGCCATTCGGCCCATCAAGTCTACTCCGCCATTCAATCATGGCTGATCTCATTTGTTGGAGTGGCTGAAGATGACAACTGGCCTCAACATGGTAAACAGGACAAATAGGGAGAAAATGGTTCCTTCACCATACGCTGCAGAAATATAGGACACACGTTGAATTTAATGGTTAAAGGTACAGCAGCATCGGTGAATGGAATGGTCAAGCGACATTTCAGGTTGGGACCTTCTTTGGACTCAGAGAACCTGGGTCACGAGCTGTGAGGCAGAGGTTCGACCTGCTGAGGAAAACACTTTCATCACTCAGAGGATTACAAGTTCATAAGTTATCGGCACATAAATAGGCCATTCGGCCCATCGAGTCTACTCCGCTATTCAATCACGGCTGATCTATCTTTCCCTCTCAACCCCATTCTCCTGCCTTCTCCCCATAACCCCAGACGCCCATACTAATCAAGAATCTGTCAATCTTCCCCTTAAAATACCCAATGATTTGGCCTCCACAGCCGTCTGTGGCAATGAATTCCACAGATTCACCACCCTCAGGCTTTCTAAAGGTGCTTCCTTTTATTCTGAGGCTGTGGCCTCTGGTCTGAGACTCTCCCACTAGTGGAAACATCCTCTCCACATCCACTCCATCAACGCCTTTCACTATTCGGTGAGTTTTAATGAGGTTTCCCCCTCATCTTTCTAAACTCCAGCGAGTACACAAACGCTCATTGTATGTGAACCCACTCATCCCCAGGATCCTTCTCGTGACCCTCCCTGGGCCCTCTCCAATGCCAGCACATTCTTCCTCAGATATGGGGCCATAACCCGCTTTCAATACTCCAAATGCAATCTAACCAGTGCCTTATAAAGCCCCTGTTTTTATACTCTACTCCTCTCGAAATAAATGCTAACATTGCATCTGCCTTCCTTACTACCGATTCAACTTGCAAATTAATGTTTTGGGAATCCTGTACCAGCACTCCCAGGTCCCTTTGCACCTCCGATTTCTGAATCCTCTCTCCCTTAGAAAAGAATCTACGTGGATTATTAAATGTAGTCTCCCCTGTCTGCAGGGCAGGCTGGTTGAAACAGACTCAATCGGGGTCTTGATAGAGAATTGTATAGGTAGAAAGAATAATTTGCAGGACTGTTTTAATGGTGGCGCAGTGGTAAAGTTGCAGCCTTACAGTGCCAGAGAGCCGGGTTCCACCCTGACTACGGGTGCTGTCTGTACGGAGTTTGTACGTTCTCCCCGTGACCACGTGGGTTTTCTCTGAGATCTTTGATTTCCTCCCACACTCCAAAGACGTGCAGGTTTGTAGGTTAATCGGCTTGGTATAAATGTGAATGTAAATTGTCCCTAGTGCATGTAGGATTGTGTTAATGTGCGGGGATCACTGGTCGGTGCGGACTCGGTGGGCTGAAGTGCCTGTTTCTGCACTGGATCTCGAAACCATAGGGAAAAAAAAGCAGGGGAAAAAAATGAGGCTGAAAGGCATTCTTCACTAGGAGCTGGTATCGACCCGATGGTCCTCCCATTCCAAACTTTTCCGCATTCCAAACTAGTTGGGATGCAGGCTGCGATGATTATGTGCATTAGGTGCACTGCTGCACGTACTGCATTGCTCACTGCCTCCGCTGTTACAGTGGGCCTCAGTCACTGCAAGGACCCAAGAGATGACCAACTCCACTCAGATCATTAAGAGCTTGGAGAAGTGGGTGCAAGACAACAGCAGCACTGATCTCAGGCCACCCGACCAGAAGCAGCCTAAACAACCTCCTTGTCCCTGTCTCTGGGTGATTGATGGTTGGAAACCACAAGCTTGTTGTAAGGCGTCTCTGTGCACATCACGGCAGGAGAGAGGAGAGGGGAAACGGTACGAGTCGACACGGCATTTCCCTTGCAATGGATGGATGGAAGGCAAGGGCAAAGTTTACGCCTCAGATTAGTTTAGTTTAGAGATACAGCGCGGAAAGAGGCCCTTTAGCCCACCAGGTCCGCACCGACCATCGATCCCTGCAACCCTACACACACTGGGGACAATTTACATCAGCACCAAGCCAATTAACCCACCAACCTGTACGTCTTTGGAGTGTGGGAGGAAACCAAAGATCTTGGAGAAAACCCACGCAGGTCACGGGGAAAACGTACAAACTCCGTACAGACAGCACCCGTAGTCGGGATCGAACCCGGGACTCTTGCGCTGTGAGCGCTGTTAGGCAGCAACTCTACCGCTGCGCCACCGTGACCGCCCTCATAACCTCATCAGTAAAATCTACCAAGACTTTAACAATTAGTTTGTGGAGGGATGGTCAAGGAAAGATCATCTTGTTAGAGGATGGGACAAGGATCAAGGGGGCAGGATAACGTTTGGAGCCAAAGATACCGGCCACAGGTACATGTGGAGTGAACACAAGATTGAACTGCATCACAAGTGTTGGCTGCACTCATGGTCTTACAGAGACCCTCCCTGGTAACATTCAGCTCAGTTCCGATCAGTTTCAGTTCCGTGTCAGTTTAGTTTATTGTCACGAGTACCGAGGTACAGTGAAAAGCTTTTGTTGCGTGCTAACCAGTCAGCGGAAAGACAATGCATGATTACAATCGAGCCATTTGCAGTGTACAGATACATGATAAGGGAATGTCATCGTTAAAGTTAGAAATGTTGCTGTCGGAGTAGAGAGTTAAGAGTGTGAAGCGATTGTGATAATGTGATTGTAGATCTGTTTTTGTGGCTGGCACGCAAATAGACGCCTGGGTTGGCCGCCATCTTGGAAGCAAGCTGGATGGAGGGCCTGTCTTAGGTTTAGGTCGAGGTTTAGTTTTAATATTAGACAGACACAAAAAGCTGGAGTAACTCAGCATCTCTTGAGAAAAAGAATAGGTGACATTTCAGGTGGAGAACCTTGTTCAGACTGAAAGTGTGGGGAGATGGGAAACTGGAGGTATGAAAATATACAGAACAAATCACAGCCAGCACTGATGACTCAAGGAAGATGATTTAAGGACTAGGAGTAGAATTAGGCCATTCGGCCCATCAAGTCTACTCCGCCATTCAATCATGGCTGATCTATCTCTCCCTCCTAACCCCATTCTCCTGCCTTCTCCCCATAACTGCACAAAGGCTGCAATACAAAGCATCATGAAGGCCCCCTTGTCATTAGAGAGAAGCACCTTGGCCTTCTCAACCAAGCCTTTTGAACAATAATGAAAAGCCTAAGTTTATACAAGGGCATTTAAGGCTTTGACTGGGCAGAATGCTCATGTTGTTCCGGGAGCCAAAACAGTTCTGCCAAAATAACCACTTTCCAGGAGTGCAGGCAAGCAACTGTTCCATACTTTTTGAATGCAATGAGTTTGAGTAAACGTTTGGGAGAAAAATGAAACCATCTTCCAAAAGTCTCTCCTGGTGCGAGCTTCTGATCAATTGCTGCTAATGTTTTCCTTTCGACGGGGTCTGGATCGGGTGGAGACAGTAGAAGCAGAGGTGGGCAAGAACCGGGGACTGTGAGTGGTGACCAAGCAGCAACAAAGAGTTAACAAGAGTCGCTCTGCCCTGCCCTGCCGGCTCATGGAATCAGAGCACAGTGCTCCGCTTTTTAACAAGCTGCAACATTATGAATCTGGGCATTCTCCGGGACTGTTTGCGTTGGAAGCGAATCAGGACTTTCCTCCCCTCAACCTCAGAGCCCATGGAAGTAGGAGACAAGCTGCTGCCTGTGTCTCACCACATCCATATAACATGGCTGGTTTATTTTTCAGTGCAGCAATTTATTCCCAGATTCGTGCACAGGAAATCGTTGCGATCAGGGGCCGTCTTCGTTTCACCCTGGCGAGCCCGGTTACCAATTGCCACTTTCAATTTCAGCGCAAAAAATACGACTTTGTTCCTGATAACAGCTTCCTGACAGTTTCTCCACGAGACAGTGGCCTTCAGTTCAAACTGGTCAACAAAAATATTACTTGTTAATTACTGCTAATTATTACTGTTCATTTTAGTGGCGGGGAGGAAATAATCTGAAAATGAGCGTTTGCAACTTTAAATGACTTATTCGCCCAAAAGGGAGTTGAAATCTATATCTCTCCCCAGCAACTTGTTGAAGATGGAGGATGGAGTGGGGGCGCAATAGAAAGTATTGACGCTGAGATTCAGGCTTCTGTTTTACTGGGTTTACCTTGCACTAAACGCTATTCCCTTATCATGTATCTACACACTGTAAATGGCTCGATTATAATTATGTGTTGTCTTTCTGCTGACTGGATAGCATGCATTAAAGGCTTTTCACTGTACCTCGGTACACGTGACAATAAACAAAACTAAACTAAACTTATTTGGTCACGTATTAATGGTCATGGAACCTAGATGAATAGATCAAGTTAGGTCTAGTATCCGTTCTCTCCAGAGATACTCCCTGAGTTATTCCAATGTTTTGTGTCGATCTTTGGTGTGAACCAGCACCTGTGGCTCCTTTTTTATTAAGTTAAGACACTGATCAGTTTTAATCTAATAGACTTGAGAAGATAAACCAGCTGTGTCTCTTCCCGTGACAGATGGCGCCTGTTCCTAATGTTCCTCCCTTTCTGCTCCTGTTCTGGAGCAGTGGTCTTTGGACACTGGCAGCCTTTCAGTAATCCAGCCGACAAGGCCACTGTTCATGGAAGGCCTGCCCATAAGCGGAGGGCTGGCTTGGCTGCCCAAGCTAAGCTAGCCGCAGCATTGGGCTCGGCAGTGAATCCTCCCACACTACCACTGGCTTCCCAAGGCCTACTCCCCCGTGCCCTTGCCAGCTGGGAGAGGAACTCTGGCTGATCATCCCCTGTAGCCCAGACTTACTCAGGCCGGTCATCTTCGTCACATGGTCAGCCCATGAAGGTGGCTGTCCGCCGAGCTGGATATGTAGTCAAACAGGTTACTTCAGTGTCACGTGTACCTCGCTGCAAGGAAAATGCTTTGTTTTGCACGCAGTCCAGTAAATCACGCCATAGGCCAGCACGATCGCCCGTCAGGGGCGGCACGGTGGCGCAGCGGTAGAGTTGCTGCCTTACAGTGCATGCAGCGCCGGTAACCCGGGTTTGAACCCGACTACGGTTGCTGTCTGTATGGAGTTTCTACGTTCCCCCAGTGACCGCTATAAGATCACCCCTCATCCTCCTGCTCCCCAAGAAATAAAGGCATAGTCTGCCCAACCTCTCCCTATAGCTCAGGCCCCTCGAGTCCTGGCAACATCCTCGTAAATCTTCTCTGCACCCTTTCCAGCTTAACAACATCCTTTCCATATTACCAACGACCAAAACTGAACACAATACTCCAAGTGCAGCCTCACCAACGTCTTGTACAACTGTAACATGACCTCCTATATTCTGTACACAATACTCTGACTGAGGAAGACCAATGTTCCGAAAGTCCTTTTGACCGCCCCGCCTACCTGTGACACCTTAACCATTGTTTGCTCAAAGTACCCAGGGTGCTTCTACATGTTGGCATGGTGGCGCAGCGGTAGAGTTGATGCCTTGCAGCGCTTGCAGAACCAGACACCCGGGTTCTGTCCTGATTGTGGGTGCTGTCTGTACGGAGTTTTTACGTTTCTCCCATGACCACCTGCGTTTTCTTCAAGATCTTTGGTCTCCTCCAAACCGACAAAGACAAGCAGGTTAATTGGCCTGGTATAAATGTAAATTGTCCCTAGTGTGCGTTGGATAGTGTTAATGTGCGGGGATTGCTGGTCGGCATGGACTCGATGGGCTGAAGGGCCTGTTTCTGTGCTGTATCTCTAAACTAAACCAAACTAAATCAGTAAACGAGTGCAACGATGGAGTAGATTTATTCTGAAGAGGTGCAGGCTCCAAGTGGCCTAGTGCAAGGATTGGACACAGCCTGCAGCGGTACGGAGTGATGGAGCAGTGGTAGAGGACACTATCCCATCGCCAGACTAGGCCCAACCCCTGCAACTCCGACCCAGTGCCGCCGCCAGGACAATGGGCCTTTATGGCCAAGGCCGGCGAGCTTTACGGTGGGTTCCCGGTGCCGTCGATTGGCGAGCCATCGGGCGAGGTCCCACCCACCAACGAACTTTACCTGGTTCTTCCAGAAACCTTTCACCCACCAGGGTCCTGTTTCACCTCACTCTTCAAACACCCAGACCCCAATTCCTGCACTTTCTTTCCACTCACCCTGGACCTGCTTCCTGTCACAGATAGATAGTGTCATAGATAAAGTGATACAGCATGGAAACAGGCCCTTCGGCCCAACTTGCCCACACCGGCCAACATGTCCCAGCTACACTAGTCCAACCTGCCCGGGCTTGGCCCATATCCCTCTAAATCCGTCCTATCCATGTACCTGTCTATTTCTTAAATGTTGGGATAGCCCCAGCCTCAACTACCTCCTCTGGCAGCTTGTTCCATACACCCACCACCCTTTGTGTGAAAAGGTTACCCCATAGATTCCTATTAAATCTTTTCCCCTTCACCTGATTCTTATGTCCTCTGGTCCTTGATTCACCGACTCTGGGCAAGAGACTGTGCATCTACCCAATCTATTCCTCCCTTGATTTTATACACGTCTATAAGATCACCCCTCATCCTCCTGCGCTCCAGGGAATAGAGACCCAGCCTTCTCAACCTCTCCCGAAAGCTCAGACATTCTAGTTTGGGCATTTGCAGTCTCATAAATCTTTTCTGTTCCCTTTCCAGCTTGATAACATCTTTCCTATAACATGGTGCCCAGAACTGAACACATTACTCTAAATGCGGCCTTACCAACGTCTTATCCAACCGCTTTCCTTCTTACTCACTATGGTTCCTGTTCCCACTAACCTTTTCCATTCAGTGAGGCAGTGTTTCCCACATTTCCCCGTCAACCTCTGATCCAGATTCAGAATAGTTCATCACCTCCACCACTGTTCACTTCCTCGGTTCAACAGAAAATGTTTTATAACACTATATATCATTTAAACAAAACGGAATTAAAAGAATACAGTGGGAATAAACGCCGAACAATCTGGAAAAGCCTTATCCTATTTCGAACATACCTAACATTTAGTTAATTCCAAAAATGTACTACCTCCTGAGTGAAGAAGATCTTCTCGTCAGTCTGAAGAAGGGTCTCGACCCGAAACGTCACCCATTCCTTCTCTCCTGAGATGCTGCCTGACCCGCTGAGTTACTCCAGCATTTTGTGAATAAATACCTTCGATTTTTACCAGCATCTGCAGTTATTTTCTTATAATTCTCGTCTGTCCTAAATGGTTGACCAGTAATTTTGAGATTATGATCCCTAATTCCATTCTTCATTTCTTCCCCCATCATGTCAAGACCTACAAGTTTCAATTAGACCATCACTTATTCTTCTAAACTCTAGCATAAGGATCCATTCTACTTAATCCCCCCTCTCTGGTCAATACCCCCATATCGGGAACCACTCTGTTGAGATTTGGCTACATTTCTGCTATTGCTAACATATTCTTCCTTAGTTCAGGAGACTAGACCTGGACACAAAATACCATGTGTGTTGTTTAAACTGAGGCTCTAAATAACTTTAGTGAGCCACCTTTGGTCTTCCACCCAAATCTTCTTGCAATAAAGTTCAAATTTCGTCTATTTTCCTAATTGCTTTGGGCTTTAGACTTTAGAGATGCAGCTGAAGGTGGCCCTTCAGCCCACCAAGTCCGTGCCGACCAGTGATCAGTGTACACTAGCACTATCCTTACACACTAGAGACAATTTACAATTTCACTGCAGCCAATTAACCTACAAACCTGCACGTCTTTTGAGTGTGGGAGGGAAACAGGAGCACCCAGAGAAAACCCACGCAGTCTCAGGGAGAATGTACAAACTCCATACAGGCAGCACCCGTAGTTAGGATCGAACCTTTTTTTATGGTGCTGTAAGGCAGCATCTCTACTGCTGCACCACTGTGCCGCTCCATATGATGCATCGACCGGGAATCGAACCCGGGCCTCCCGCAAGGCAGGCGAGAATTCTACCACTGAACCACCGATGCCGATATCTGTTTGCTGCTTGCAATATCTGTACATCAGCATTCAGTGATTCATGTATAAGCTCAGACTAATCTCTTTGAACACCAAACAAGACCTCCTGCCTCACAGCGCCAAAGACCCGGGTTCAATCCTGACTATGGGTGCTGTCTGTACGGAGTTTGTACGTTCTACCCGTGACCTGCGTGGGTTTTCTCCCAGATCGTCGGTTTCCTCCCACACTCCAAAGACGTACAGGTATGTAGGTTAATTGGCTGCAGTGAAATTGTAAATTGTCTCTAGTGTGTAAGGATAGTGCTGGCTCGAAGGGCCGAATGGCCTCCTCCTGCACCAATTGTCTATTGTCTATTGATTGTAGGTTAATTGGCTTGGTATAAATGTTAAATTGTCCCTTGTGTGTAGGGTAGTGTTAATGTGCAGAGATTGCTGGTCAGTAGACAACGGACAATAGCCAATAGGTGCAGGAGGAGGCCATTCGGCCCTTCAAGCCAGCACCGCCATTCACTGTGATCATGGCCGATCATCTACAATCGTTACCCTGTTCCTGCCTTCTCCCCATATCCCTTGACTCTGCT
Source organism: Rhinoraja longicauda (assembly GCF_053455715.1). Lineage (NCBI taxonomy): Eukaryota > Metazoa > Chordata > Chondrichthyes > Rajiformes > Arhynchobatidae > Rhinoraja > Rhinoraja longicauda. The sequence continues at coordinate 22,954,574 of NC_135985.1, forward strand.
ATCTTTAAGAGCTCGGTCAGTGAGGACTCAGTGGGCCGAAGGGCCTGTTTCTCTAAACTAAACTAAACTAAACTAAACTAATCCAACACTGCTCATTCGCGCACTGTTGTTTGAGAAAAAGCTTCCGGTTTCCTATTTTTCCTGCCTGGATGGATGACCTCACATTTTTCCGTCTAAGATTCTATTTTCCATGTTCTCGCTCATTCCCTCCATATCTCCCTGAAGCCTGTCTATATTCTGCTTGTGACTCACACAGTTACTATGGTTCCATCAACAACCGTGTAGTCTACGACTGATATCGGGCTGTAACAGTCTGTGATTCTCCATTGGAGGCAGCGATGCTGGAATATTGAGTGAAACACAAAGTGCTGGGGGGACTCGGTGGGTCAGGCAGCATCTGTGGAGGTAATAGATCCACATCCCACGGTTCAGAATGAAGAGACAGCAAGATAGGAAGTGCACCACAGATTGTGGAAGGCAGCAAAGATAGTTAAGGAAGGAGTGAGAGAGAAATGGAGAAGTCATGTAAAACACAAAGTGCTGAAGTAACCAAGCTTCAAGTAACCAATCGTATTGTACTAGTGCTGTAAGGCGGTACAGCGGTAGAGTTGCTGCCTTACAACACCAGAGACTAGGGCTCGATCCTGACTACAGGTGCTGTCTGTACGGAGCTTGCATGTTCTCCCTGTGACCGCATGGGTTTTCCCTGCACGCTGCTGTTCACTCCCACTCTCCAAAGTCGTACAGGTTTGTAGTCTTTGATGAAGATTGTAAATTGTCCCCAGTGTGTAGGGACAATTGTCCCCAGTGTGTAGGATACTGCTAGTGTACGGGGATCGCTGGTTGGCGCCGAAGGGCCTGTTTCTGCACTGTATCTTTAAATGTATCTATATCTCTAAACTCAACAGGTCAGGTAGCATCTGTGGAGGAAATGGAGAGGGTCTGAAGAAGGGTCCCGACTCGAAACATTGTCTATCCATTCTCTCCTGCTAGGTTAGTTCAGCACTTTGTGTTCTACATGATTTCCCCATTTCTCTATCCCTCCTTCCTTAACTATCCATTCTCTCCACCAGGTGGCGCCAGCAATGGCTGCCTCGCCAACGGTCTGCCTGTTCCTCTCTTTGTTGTTTTTTTTAGCATGTGTTAAATGTGTGTTCTTAGTGTTCTTTAGCTTGTTTTATGTGGGGGGGTGGGGGAGGGGGTTGGGGGAAACTTTTTCTAATCTCTTACCTCGGCGGAGATGTGATTTTTTTCCGTATGGTATCTCCGTCCGCATCGCGGCCTAACATCAAGGAGTTGGCGGCCTTTGCTGGAGACCGCCTTTGGGAGCTCTACCGCTCTACACGGGTCGACCTCTGGGCTGTACCGCGGGGCCCTGCGGACTTAAACATCATGGAGCCCACGGTCTCTGGTCTGAACCCGACATCGGGAAGTCGATGCCGCGGGAGCCTCGATCGCCCCGACGCAGGAGCTTCGACCACCGACAGCGGGTTTTTCAATCGTCTCGACGGATGGTTTGACTGCCCCGACCGCGGGAGAAAAATGAGGTAAGAAGATTAGACTTTATTGCCTTCCATCACAGTGAGGAATGTGGGGAATCCGCTGTGGTGGATGTTTATGTTACTTATGCAGTTGTGTGTCTTGTTATTTTTTTAGTATGGCTGTATGGTAATTCGCACATCACTGCACCTTAATTGGTACACGTGACAATAAACGACCTTTGAAACCTTTGAAACTACGTTTGGTCCCTTCCACAATCTGTGGGTTTGTTCAAGAATTCGTATAGTTCAGTTTAGAGTTTAGAGATAAAGCGCGGAAATGGGCCCTTCGGCCCATCGAGTCCAGCGATCCCCGCACACTAACACCATCCTACACACACCAGGGACAATTTTTTACATTTATACCAAGCCAATTACCAAACAAACATGAACGTCTTTTGTAGTGTGGGAGGAAACCGAAGATCTCGGAGAAAATCCGCACAGGTCACGGGGAGAACGTACAAACTCCATGCAGACAAGCACCCATAGTCAGGATCGAAGTCGGGTCCCTGGGACAGCAAGGCTGCAGCTCTATCGCTGCACCACCACTGCACTACCGCCCTGACTATCATTTTGGATGATTGTCTGATGCACTATCTCGCCGTCTCTTCATTCAGAACCATGGGGTGTGAACCATCAAGTCCAGGGATTTTATTGATTTAGTGTTATTAATTTCTCCAATACTTGTTTTAAACAAATGATAATATCCTTTAAGTCCTTCACTCTAGATTTATACTTTTCCACAATATTCAGAAGGCTTTTTGTGTCTTCGTTCATGAAGACAGACACAAAATATTTGTTTAATTACTCTGCCATTTCCTTTTTACCTGATGTGGCCTCCGTCTCCTGTTTCAGTCTGACAGGGACCGGCATTAACTTTGCTAATCTTTTCCTTTCTACAACCTGTAGAAGCTTTTACAGTTTGTTTTATTATTCCTCGCCTGTTCATTCTATAATTCAACTGTCCCTTCTTTGCCTTGATCCTCTATTGCTGATTTCAAAACCATCCACAGTCCCTGCATTTCTGTGCTTCATGGTCACATTGACTGGAGACAATGTGCACAGAAGCACAGTGGGTTTTTTCTGGGCGGAAGTTTGTAGGTTGATTAGCTTCTGTAAAAAGCCCCTTGTGTGTAGGATGCGAAAGTGGGATAACATAGGTTATTGAGGGCGTGCAGCGTAGGTTCACTAGGTTGATTCCCGGAATGGCGGGACTGTCGTATGTTGAAAGGCTGGAGCGACTAGGCTTGTATACACTGGAATTTAGAAGGATGAGGGGGGATCTTATTGAAACATATAAGATAATTAGGGGATTGGACACATTAGAGGCAGGAAACATGTTCCCAATGTTGGGGGAGTCCAGAACAAGGGGCCACAGTTTAAGAATAAGGGGTAGGCCATTTAGAATGGAGATGAGGAAGAACTTTTTCAGTCAGAGAGTGGTGAAGGTGTGGAATTCTCTGCCTCAGAAGGCAGTGGAGGCCAGTTCGTTGGATGCTTTCAAGAGAGAGCTGGATAGAGCTCTTAAGGATAGCGGAGTGAGGGGGTATGGGGAGAAGGCAGGAACGGGGTACTGATTGAGAGTGATCAGCCATGATCGTATTGAATGGCGGTGCTGGCTCGAAGGGCTGAATGGCCTACTCCTGCACCTATTGTCTATTGTCTATTGTCTATTGATATCGTTTGTCGGAGCGGACTCGGTGGGCCGAAGAGCCTGTTTCCACGCTGTGCAGTTTTTTCCACGAGTGCTAGTTCTACTCAATAACCAAAGTCTGTAGTCTCTTTTTTGCTCTGGTTTATTTTCACCCACATGTTTAGACCGTAATGTTGTATCCTTATTGTTTTGATGTGTTTATGCTTTATAGTTAATTGTTAACTGTATGTTTGTGTTGTCACTTGCGAGCGGAGCACCAAGGCACATTCCTTGTATGTGCACATACTTGGCCAATAAACTTATTCATTCATTCATTCATTCATTCATTCATTCATTCATTCGTACCTCTAAGCTAAACTAATATTTCTTCTCGAAGGTAGACGCAAAATGCTGGAGTAACTCAGCATCTCAGGAGAGAAGGAATGGGTGTCCTTCTCTCCTGAGATGCTGCCTGACCCGCTGAGTTACTCCAGCATTTTGTGTCTCCCTTCGATTTAAACCAGCATCTGCAGTTTTTTTTCCTAATATTTCTTCTTGTTAGGTAAGGGTGATCCCGTGGTGTGAGTGGGTCCAGCCCATCGTGGGATATCAGCTGATTCATTAGATCGACATCATTATGTATGTGTGTTCTACGTGATTGAAATTATAAGGGCGGCACGGTGGCGCAGAGGTAGTTTTGCTGCCTTACAGCACCAGAGACCCAGGTTAAATCCTGACTATGGGTGCTATCTGTATGGAGTTTGTACGTTCTCCCTGTGACTGCGTGGGTTTTCTCCGGGTGCTCCGATTTCCTCTCACGCTCCAAAGACATTCAGGTTTGTAATTTATTTGGCTTTGGTAATATTGTAAATTGTCCCTGTTGTGTAGGACAGTGCCAGTGTCTGGACTGATCGCTGTTCGGCATGGACTCGGTGGGCGGAGGTTGTGTCTACACACTGTATCGCTAAAGTCTAACGTCTAAAGCAATTTGGAAAATAGATGATACCTTGAGATATATTGCAAGAAGATTTAGTCTAAAGTAAAGTCTGTAAGCCTCATGCAAGGAATATTCAAGGAACTAATATCGAAAGTAGGCAGAAACAAATCACCTACACAAGCCTTACAGCACTTCCAGTGCCGGTTCGATCCCGACTACGGGTGCTGTCTTTACGGAGTTTGTACGTTCTCCCCGTGACCTGCGTAGGTTTTCCCCGAGATCTTCGGTTTCCTCCCACGCTCCAAAGAAGTACAGGTTTGTAAGTGAATTGGCTTGGTATAGGTGTTAAAAAAAAGTTGCCCCAGTGGGTATGGTAGTGTTAATGTGTGGGGATCGCTGGTCGGTGCGGTCTCAGTGGGCCAAAAGGGCCCGTTTCCGGCGCTATATCTCTAAACTAAACTAAACTAAACATTAAACATCATGTTTAATTCAGGTCTCCTGTCAAGTTTTGAGCGATGTTCAACACCAATGATGAGTCAGCGTACAGGAAAGCGATCCAGAACCTTGTGTCATGGTGTCAGAACAACCCAGCCCTCAACGTCAACAAGACGAGAGAGTGGGTTGTTGACCTAAGGAAGCAGGGAGGTGAACACGGCCTTGTCCTCATCAATGGAGCTGCTTTCGAGATGGTCAACGGCTTCACATTCCTCAGCATCCATGTCACCAGCAAACCTGCCTGGTCCCCCCACACAACCACATCACCAGCAAACCTGCCTGGTTCCCTCACACAACCACATCACCAGCAAACCTGCCTGGTCCACTCACACAACCACATCACCAGCAAACCTGCCTGGTCCACTCACACAACCACAACACCAGCAAACCTGCCTGGTCCCCCCACACAACCACAACACCAGCAAACCTGCCTGGTCCCCACACACAACCACAACACCAGCAAACCTGCCTGGTCCCCTCCCCACAACCACATCACCAGCAAACCTGCCTGGTCCCCCCACACAACCACAACACCAGCAAACCTGCCTGGTCCCCTCACACAACCACATCACCAGCAAACCTGCCTGGTCCCCCCACACAACCACAACACCAGCAAACCTGCCTGGTCCCCCCACACAACCACATCACCAGCAAACCTGCCTGGTCCCCTCCCCACAACACCAGCAAACCTACCTGGTCCCCTCCCCACAACACCAGCAAACCTGCCTGGTCCCCCCACACAACCACAACACCAGCAAACTAGCCAGGTCCCTTCACACTAGAAACATAGAAAATAGGTGCTGGTGTAGGCCATTTGGCCCTTCGAGCCAACACCGCCATTCATTGTGATCATAGCTGATCATCCACAATCAATACCCCATGCCTGCCTTCTCCCCATATCCCTTGATTCCGCTAGGCCCCTAGAGCTCTAACTAACTCTCTTTTAAATTCATCCTGTGAATTGGCCTCCACTGCCCTCTGTGGCAGAGAATTCCACAAATTCACAACTCTCTGGGTGAAAAAGTTCCTTCTCACCTCAGTTTTAAATGGCCTCCCCTGGGGAGACCAAGAAGGTTTATCAGCACATTAACTTTCTGAAGCACCTCAGACATCTACGCATGCTCTTCTGAATGCATTGTGACAGGATGCGTCTCGGCCTGGTATGGTATCTACTCTGATCTTGGCCGCCTCAGCCTGAACACGGACCCGTCCAACGCAGGCTCATCACTTTTTCTACTCAGCCCATCTCCACTGTGTGTTGCATTAAGGCTGGACATATCTTCACGGTTGTCTGCCACCCTATCTAGTCCCTATGCTGCCTTCTGGGAGAAGATACATGAGCTTGAAAGCTCGGACATCCAGACGTAAACAGAGCTTTCATGGCCATCAATCTCCTGAAGCAACCCCTTGTTTCACATCCCCTGTACTGGAGGTATTGCCACGTACTCTTACTCTGCACTCTCTCTCTCACAAGGTTATTACATATTTCCACCGTTTTATTTGCACTACTTCAGATTACAACATTTTGCAGCATCTATCATTACCATGTTCAATGTTTACTCCGCAAGCTTCATGCAAAAAAGGCTGCACACACATGGAACCCCAGATGCTGCAGCGATCAATAGGTCAGGCAGCATCTCTGGAGAACATGGATAGGTGACATTTCTGCTCGGGACCCTTCTTCAGATTGATGGTACACTTCAAGCAGCCATTGCTTTCCCTCTCTGTCCACCCCCCCCCCCCTTCCCAGTTCTCCCACCAGTCTCACTGTCTGCGACTACGTTTTATCTCTGTACCGCCCAATCCCCTGACATCAGTCTGAAGAAGGGTCTCGACCCGAAACGTCACCCATTCCTTCTCTCCAGAGATGCTGCCTGTCCCATTCAGTTACTCCAGCCTTTTGTGTCTATCTTTGATGGTATACTCCTTGGTATACCTGATAATAAAATAATCTGAATCTGGAAGGTTGGAGTTTGCACATTACTGGTCCAACAAAGTCCAGGGTTATCCTGGCTGATGTTGGAAACAGATCAAAGATAGACTAATTTTGAGTCGGGACCCTTCTTCAGATTCCGAATCTTCAGATTCCGAATCTTCAGATTCTTCAGGATCTGAAGAATGGTCCCGACCTGAAATGTCACCCATCCTTTTTCTCCAGAGATGCTGCCTGACCCGCTGAGTTACTCCAGCACCTTGTGTCCACCTTTGGTATAAATCAGCATCTGCAGTTCCTTGTTTCTACACTAGGAAATCGATCAGTTGGACAGATGTGAATTGGAGCCAGAGCTAGACACAAAATGCTGGAGTAACTCAGCGGGTCAGGCAGCATCTCTGGATATAATATCTGGTCCAAATTCTTCTGGGAATGAACGTCACTGGAAACAGTCAGTGCTGAGATAAAACCTGTCGATGGACATTTGTACACAATCTGAATGATGCACTGTAACCTCTAGCCAGAAATATACTCAGCACTGAGGTAGATGTAGACAATAGACAACAGACAATAGACAGTGCAAGAAAATAACTGCAGATGCTGGTACAAATCGAAGGTATTTATTTCACAAAGTGCTGGAGCAACTCAGCAGGTCAGGCAGCATCTCAGGATAGGAGGAATGGGCAACGTTTCGGGTCGAGACCCTTCTTCAGACAATAGACAAATGTACTTTTGGGTGGTAGGGGGGTTTCAAAGGTTTTGGGGTCAAGGCACAAAAGTGAAACTGAAGTGAACAATCAGGTCACCGTTATCCTAATGCATGCAGGAGGAAGCTCAATGGGGTTTATTCTTAGGTTATTAAATTCAAATGGAAATAAATAGATGCAATCATTAACGTCTGGTTTGCAGCTTTGGAAACAGAGTGGCACAGTGGATCAGCGGTAGAGTTGCTGCCTCATGGCGCCAGAGTCCTGGGTTTGACCCTGGCTATGGTGCTGTCTGTATGGAGTTTGCACGTTCTCCCCGTGACCTGCGTGGGTTTTCTCCGGGTGCTCCGGTTTCATCCCACACTCCAAAGACGTGCAGGTTTGTTGGTTAAGTGGCATCTATAAATTGTGAATCATCCCTCATGTGTCGGATGGTGCTAATATATGAGGTGATCACTGATTGGCACGGACTCGGTGGGCCAAAGGCCCTGTTTCCACGTTGTATCGCTGAAGTCTAAATTTCTGGCTTGTCGCACATTTCCTCCGTTTCCCTTAAACATGTGATGTGAAAGCATGTGATGTTTGGGGCGGCACGGTGGCACAGCGGTAGAGTTGCTGCCTTACAGCGAATGTAGCGCCGGAGACTCAGGTTCGATCCTGACTAAGGGTGCTGTACTGTACGGAGTTTGTACGTTCTCCCCGTGACCTGCGTGGGTTTCTCCGAGATCTTCGGTTTCCTCCCACGCTCCAAAGACGTACAGGTTTGTAGGTTAATTGGCTGGGCAAATGTAAAAATTGTCCCTAGCGTGTGTAGGATAGTGTTAACGTGCGGGGATCACTGGGCGGCGTGGACCCGGTGGGCCGAAGGGCCTGTTTCTGCGCTGTAGCTCTAAATCTAAAAAATCTAAACTGATCTCCCAATTTCTCCAGCATGGAAACAGACCCTTTGCCCCAACCTGCCATGCCGACCAACATGTCCCATCTACTGTAGTCCCACCTATAGGGTCATAAGTGATAGGAGTAGAATTAGGCCATTCGGCCCATCATGTCCACTCCACCATTCAATCATGGCTGATCCATCTCTCCCTCCTAACCCCATTCTCCTGCCTTCTCCCCATAACCTGACACCCGTACTAATCAAGAATCTATCTCTGCCTTAAAAATATCCACTGACTTGGCCTTCACTTGCTTAAGTTTGGCCCAGATCCCTCCAAGCCTGTCCTATCCATGTACCTTGAAGAGCTGGTTGGGACTTCAGTCATTGGTCCACTTCACCATTTTACCAACTTGGTAATTGCGTTCAGCACCATTTATAATGAAAGATTAATTCCTGTGGCAAGACTATAATTAAAAACACACACGAACTGTTGTTACACATGGGAAACTATGCAGGGAACTCTAACCAACAGGTTTTTTCTATTTTACCTTGTGTAAATTAGCAGTCCCGCTACAATCCAGCAGGGGGTGCAGAGATTACTTGGCGTACATTGAATGAAAAGTTGAACGTTCTTTTCATGGCTTGTCACAGCTCAAAATACCAAATCTAAATAATAGCGTTGTGTAAACACGGTCGTTATTTTTCCACCTGTGAGAAAACTTAGAAGGAGCAACTTGTTTACCCTGCTACAAATTGTTTGGTATCATGGTCAACAAGAACTCAATGCCTGGATGATCTTCTTCCCAGTAGGAGTCCAAGGGTTGAATTGTCACCAAAACATTTGGTGAATGTCACCGAGTATTTATATGTCCTTTAAAGAATAGTCAATTGCCCTGGTTGGTTCCACAGATCAATCTTCAAACATCAGTAGACACAAAATGCTGTCTCTTCACGAGGCTTGGTGTCGAATTATGTTTGAAGATTGTACAGGAAAGAACTGCAGATGCTGGTTTCAATGGAAGGTAGACACTAAGTGCTGGAGTAACTCAGCATCTCTGGAGAGCAGGAATGGGTGACGTTTCAGATCGAGACCCTTCTTCAGACTGATGTCAGGGGAATGGGCGGTACAGAGATAAAATGTCGTCGGAGACAGTAAGACTGGTGGGAGAACTGAGAAGGGGGAGGGGATGGAGAGAGAGAGGGAAAGCAAGGGTTACTTGAAGTTAGAGAAGTTAATGTTCATACCGTTGGGGTGTAAGCTGCCCAAGCGAAATATGAGGTGCTGTTCCTCCAATTTGCGCCGGGCCTCACTCTGACAATTGAGGAGGCCCAGGACAGAAAGGTCAGTGTGGGAATGGGAGGGGGAGTTAAAGTGCTGAGACACTGGGAGATCAGGTGGGTTTAGACGGACTGTGCGGAGGTTCAATAGACAATAGACAATAGGTGCAGGAGGAGGCCATTCGGCCCTTTGAGCCAGCACCGCCATTCAATGTGATCATGGCTGATCATTCTCAATCAGTACCCCGTTCCTGCCTTCTCCCCATACCCCCTGACTCCGCTATCCATAAGAGCTCTATCCAGCTCTCTCTTGAATGCATTCAGAGAATTGGCCTATTGTCTATTGTCTATTCAGCGAAACGATCGCCGAGCCTGCACTTGTTCTCGGCGATATACACAGGAGTCCACATCTGGGACATGTTGGCCAAAGGTTTGGTCTTAGGGATGGATCTTCAGCGATACAGAGAGATTCAGGGAGGGAACAAGCAACACAAAGTATTGTGGGTCGTGAACCTCATAGTGATCGATTGCTAATTTTCTGTGTTAGAAAATTATGGTTCATCTCCCCTTAAAACTCTTTCCTCTCACTTAAAACCTATGATTTACATACCCCGACCATGAGATGAAGATTCGGACCATTAGCGACTCTCAATTTTATACACCTCTATGCTGCCACCCGACACCATCCTTCACTTTAGGGTGGCACGGTGGCGCAGTGGTAGAGCTGCTGCCATACAGCGCCAGAGACCTGGGTTGGATCCTGACAATGGGTGCTGTCTGTACGGAGTTTGCACGTTCTCCCTGTACGTTCCTAAAATTGTAAATTGTCCCTGTTGTGTAGGATGATGCAGGTGTACGGGGTGATTGCTGGTCGGCCGGTCGCTGGGTCCGAATGGCATGTTTCCGCACTGTATCTTTAAAGTCCAGATTCTAGTCCAAATACCCTAGCCATTTCCAGTGGGAACATTTGCCCACTTCCAGAAGGAATGTCAACTTAGAGTCATAGAGGTGAGTTTGGAGTTTAGTTTAGTTCAGAGATACAGCGCGGAAACAGGCCCTTCGGCCCACCGAGTCCACACTGACCACTAATCCACATACACTAACACTATCCTACACACTAGGGACAATTTATAAATATACCAAGCCAATTAACCTACAAACCTATACATCTTTGTAGTGTGGGAGGAAATGGCAGTGCCGAGAGAAAACCCGCATGGTCACGTGAACGTACTAATTCCGTACAGATAGCACCTGTAATCAGGATTGAACCCGAGTCTCTAGCGTTGTAAGGCAGCAACTCTCCCGACGTGCCAGTGTGCCGTTATAAAGTCATACAGAATGAAAACAGGCCTTACATCCCAACTTGCTCATGCCCACCAAGACTCCCCATCTAAGCCAGTCCCATTCGCCCCTGTGTGGCCCATATCCCTAGCCTATCCATGTAACTGGCCAAATGCCTTCTAAATGTTGTTACAGTACCTGCCTCAACTACTTCCTCTGGCAGCTTATTCCAGAAAAACCTACTACCTTCTGAGTGAAGACTTGGCATCGGACCTGTCATTGAATCATGACTGCAATGGCTCGCATGTGGTGGCACAGTGGCACAGAGGTCGAGTACCAGAAACCCAGGTTCAATCCTGACTATGGGTGCTGTCTGTACGGAGCTTATATTTTCTCCCTGTGACCGCGTGGGTTTTCTCCGGGTGCTCCAGGTTCCAAAGACGTGCAGGTTTGTAAGCTCATTGGCTTCTGTGCTTCTGCAAAACTGTCCCAATGGTGTAGGACAGTGCTGGTGTACGAGGCGATCACTGGTTGGCACAGACTCCGTGGGCCGAAGGGCCTGTTTCCACACTGTATCTCTAAACTGAACTAAACAAATCTTTGAAATTAAAATCTCTGTCAATATAATGGGCCACTCGTATGTCCTTGCTGAATGTAACTTACAAAGTGCTGGCATAACTCCGTTTAGGCAGCATCTACAGTAAAGGTGTCAAGAGTTATGAGGAGAAGGCAGAAGAATGGAGTTGAGAGGGAAGGATAGATCAGCCACGATTGAATGGTGGAGTAGGCTTGATGGGCCAAATGGCCTAATTCTGCCTCGAGAACTCATGAACTTATGAAGTTATGAGTCCGTGCCGACCAGCGATCAATAATGTTCGAACTTACGATCCTTCTTCAGTCTCCTGTGAAGGTTGCCCATCCATTCCCTCCACGGATGCTGCCCAACCCACTGAGTTACTCCAGCACTTTGTGATTTGCTCAGGACTCCCACATCTGCAGGTCCTCTTGCTGAAATGGTGTTGGTGAAAAGTTGCTTCCCGAAAAAGTACAGTCACAATCATTCCAGGAAATTGGAGCACTCAAAAGGGTTAAGCATCAATTACCCTTTTAATACTTTCTGGAGAACATTCTGAAAATGAATTATTTGCGATAGAGGGTTGGCATGTTTCCAAGACACATGAGTGGCACATTGTTTGTCCTTGCTAGTTTCTATGGCTGTTCAATGAGCCACACAGGGGTTCAACATTAATCTTTCACTTCTCGTGTTGCCGCTAATCATTCCAGGAACATGCTGCGACGTTTTGTTAGAATCCGTGGAAAGTTATTTTCTACGGAAAATGGCAACCTGCAATTTACTGTGGCACCACATTCTCCACAAGGCCCTCGCACAGTGGACCCAGCACCAGCACCGCCTCGTGGAACACAATGTACCCCTTTCCCATTCACGTTCCCGTCAATCTCCCACTCCCCCCCACGGCTTGGGTTGGAACGAAGATGGACAGGTTTGGATCGACGGGTCGATTGATTGATTGTATGCTTCCGCATTGAAACAGGCCCATCGGCCCACCGAGTCCACGCCCACTAGCAATCACCTGTTCACACCGGTTCTGTATTGTACCACTTTTGCGTACCAAATCAAAGGTATTTATTCACAAAATGCCGGAGTAACTCAGCGGGTCAGGCAGCATCTCAGGAGAGAAGGAATGGGTGACGTTTCAGGTCGAGACCCTTCTTCAGACAGCTTTGCATTCCAAGTAATTCTGAATAAAGGGACCAGAACCAGGGGACACAGTCTAAGATCCAGAACCAGAGGACACAGTCTAAGAATAAAGGGGAGGCCTTTTAAAACTGAGGTGAGAAGAAACTTTTTCACCCAGAGAGTTGTGAATTTGTGGAATTCTCTGCCACAGAGGGCAGAGGAGGCCAAATCACTGGATGAATTTTAAAAAGAGTTAGATAGAGGCTAGCATAATCAAGGGATTTGGGGAGAAGGCAGACATGGGTTACAGATTGTGGATGATCAGCCATGATCTCAATGAATAGCAGTGCTGGCTCGAAGGGCCAAATGGCCTCCTCCTGCACGTATTGTCTTTGTTTCTATAAGCTCTGAACTACATAGACTTGGGAACTACATAGAAATGGGTGCACATCCAGGTTGGATACAGGGAAGAGAGGGGGGAGAAAGGGAGAAGCTAGGGGTGGGTCTGAAGAAAGATCAGTATGTCGATTCTGATGTAAGAGATTCAGTATGTCGATCAATACTCTCTTGAATTTCCACAGATGTACAGCAGAGAGCATATTGACTGGTTACCTCATGGCATGATTTGGCAAATGAAATGCCCAGGAATGAAGCAGATGGCAAAAGGTGGTGATCACTGCGCATTGCATCATGGGTATTGACCTCCCCGCCATCTTGGACTTGGAACAAGGTATAGAAGTCAGAAACCAGTGGCCTCCAGGTTCAGGAACAGCTTCCACCCAACAACATTCAGGCGATTGAACACTAGGGCGGAACAATGGAGCAGCGGTGCCTTACAACACCAGAGACCCGGGTTCGATCCTGACCACGGGCGCTGTCTGTGCAGAGTTTGTACGTTCTCCCCGTGGCCTGCGAGTTTTCTCCGGGATCTCCGGTTTCTTCCCACACTCCAAAGACGCACAGGTTTGTAGGCTAATTGGCTTTGGTAAAAATTGTCAATTGTCCCAATAGATTGAGTTTTCCCATGTGTTTACTGTGCATGCTGTGTCTACAAGCCTCTTATGATTCCGTTTTCAGTTCAAACGGCAATTAAACACTCTTGACTATTGACTCCTAAGGAAATGAGCAGCAGCCAACATTTTCACTCCTAAATTTTTCAGTGAGGGACTCAAATCCAAAACAATTGTTGGCACGTAAGACAAAAGGCTGCTGTGGGTTCTTGATGGAGGAGATTAATTCCTAAGCCGTTTCTTGTTATAACAGACTCAATAAACAGACACATGATAACATTGAACATAAAGAAGTTATTTAAAAGAGGACTTTTTTTATTCTTCTGGTTTTCATTGACGTACAAGCAATTTATGAATTATAGACGCCATCCAGAGATGAATAGATAATTTTAGGGGAACTCGTGAAACTCAAACTCCCGTTCAAAGTGTGTGGATTTTGGGTTGTGAGTGAATGAGGAAAATGTTGCAACTTGAGATGCTACAGATTTACAGATTCTTATTTATTCAGATCAAGAGGTTTTTTTTAGTTTTGTTTAGAGACACAGCATGGAAACAGGCCCTTCAGCCCACCGAGTCCGTACCGACCAGCGATCCACACACTTTATATTGAAACATATAAGATTATTAAGGGGTTGGACACGTTAGTGGCAGGAAACATGTTTCCAATGTTGGGGGAGTCCAGAACCAGGGGCCACAGTTTAAGAATAAGGGGTAGGCCATTTAGAACAGAGATGAGGAAAAACTTTTTCAGTCAGAGAGTTGTAAATCTGTGGAATTCTCTGCCTCAGAAGACAGTGGAGGACAATTCTCTGAATGCTTTCAAGAGAGAGATAGATAGAGCTCTTAAGGATAGCAGAGCCAGGGGGTATGGGGAGAGAGCAGGAACAGGGTACTGCTTGAGAATGATCAGCCATGATCACACTGAATGGCGGTGCTGGCTCGAAGGGCTGAATGGCCTCCTCCTGCACCTATTGTCTATTGTCTATTGTCTATTGTCTATGCTGGTTTAAACCAAAGATAGGCACAAAAAGCTGGAGTAACTCAGCGGGATGGGCAGCTTCTCTGGAGCAAAGGAATGGGTGACGTTTCGGCAGGAACGGGGTACTGATTGAGAATGATCAGCCGTGATCACATTGAATGGTGGTGCTGGCTCGAAGGGCCGAATGGCCTACTCCTGCACCTATTGTCTATTGTTTATTGTCTATTAACGCTCTCCTACACACAACGAGGGACAATTTTACATTTATACCAAGCCAATTAACCTACAAACCTGGGAAGAAACCGAAGATCTTGGAGAAAACCCACGTGGTCATCGGGACAACGTACAAACCCGTACTGTCCTGTGGTCGGGATCGAACCCGGGTCTCTGGCGCTGTAAGCGCTGTAAGGCAGCAACTCTACCGCTGCGCCACCGTGCCGTCACAAAGGGAGCATTCATCAGAGGGGTTTGCAGCAGCATTCAAATACTGCTCATGGATGATATTCAGGGAAGATTGAGTCTATACAACCCACTCATCTCCTTAGCAGGTGCATGTTTTGAATAAATTTACAGTTGTCAATAGAATTTTAGTCTAAATTCCCAAACAGATGTTTTATTTATTTACAGCATTTGGGCATTACTAATTGTCATTTATCTGGTTTAGGTTTAGGGTTATTATTGTCGCGTGCACTGAGGTGTGGTTTAATTAACTTTAGAGATACAGGGAGGAACAGACCCTTCCTCCCATCGTGTCCGTGCCAACAGCACTCACTGCACACCAGCACTACTAAATAGACAATAGACAATAGGTGCAGGAGGAGGCCATTCGGCCCTTCAAGCCAGCACCGCCATTCAATGTGATCATGGCTGATCATTCTCAATCAGTACCCCATTCCTGCCTTCTCCCCATACCCCCTGACTCCGCTATCCTTAAGAGCTCTATCTAGCTCTCTCTCTCTCTCTTTGTTCTCGGCGGCACGGCTCATTGGGTCCATTCTCTGCGGCCCCCCACAGTGTCCTTCTTCATTCTCGGCAGGAGGGCCCGGTCCACTGGGTCGTTCGGCTCCCCGGAGCCCAGGAGCTTTCTGCTTGGCCTAGCCAAGCTGGCCATCCACGAGTCGTGGCGCCAGGCGGAAGAGGGCTCTAGCCCGAGCCCGTTTTCCAGGGGTTACGTTCGTGCCTAGGTGCTATTAGAAAGGGACCGCGCTGTCCACGGGCGCCCTGGGGATTTCCAGGACCGCTGACAAGGATTGTAATATAGTTGTATAATGGTATATTTAGTTATAGACAGTAGACAATAGACAATAGGTGCAGGAGGAGGCCATTCAGCCCTTTGAGCCAGCACCGTCATTCAATGTGATCATCGCTAATCATTCACAATCAGTACCCCAATCCTGCCTTCTCCCCATACCCCCTGACTCCGCTATCCTTAAGAGCTCTATCTAACTCTCTCTTGAAAACATCCTGAGAATTGGACTCCACTCCCTTCTGAGGCAGAGAATTCCACAGACTCCAAAGACGCGCAGGTATGTAGGTTAATTGACTGGGTAAATGTAAAAATTGTCCCTAGTGTGTGTAGGATAGTGTTAATGTGCGGGGATCGCTGGGCGGCATGGACTCGATGGGCCGAAGGGCCTGTTTCCGCGCTGTATCTCTAAATCTAAATCTAATAAATCTGATTCACAACTCTGAGTGAAAAAGTATATAAGAATGGTTTCTAAGAATATTTTTTTAGATATTGGAGTGATTTTGTATTATGGTGGTGGGTTTGTTTGGTATTACTTTGTATTGTATATATTATTGCAATAATTTATTAAACTTATTTTTGTTAAAAACAAAGGAGCTTTCTGCCGCCGCACAATTTTCTGTGTTCTTAGCTGTTATTGTTGACTCGACTGCTGGGAACAGTGCTGGTTGTGCAGTCTCACAGCAGCGGGAAGGAAGGACCTCCTATATCTCTCCTTCACGCACTTGGGGTGAAGGAGTCTGTCACTGAAGGAGCTACTCAGTGTCCTGCATGGGGTGAGAGTCGTTGTCCAGCAGCGATGTTAGCTTTGCCATCATCCTCCTCTCTCCCACCGCCTGCACTGAGTCGAGGGGGCAACCCAGCACAGAGCTGGCCTTCCTGACCAGCTTGTCGAGCCTCTTCCCCTCCGACGCTGAGATGCTGCTGCTCTAGCAGGCCACTCCATAGTTTGCACAGTTACTGTATTAAACAAATAGGATCAGTTTGATCAAGGAGTGGGTGAGATTTTAGTTTCCTCGTGAATGTTTGCCCAATTTTGCCGCATCGTTTGGGATTAAATCTAAAACATTGCAAAGACAAAAATGACTGCCCTGTATGAAAAGGGGTAAATTCAGAGAGCTCATTAACCTTAAAACCTTGTGGTGAAATATATTAAAAGCATTTTTATTTTAAAAAAAATTAATGTCTAAAATTAGTTCCCGACGATCGAGGTCTTCTAGAATAAAATTCATGTAGGCACAATGGCTCAGCTGGTCAAGCTGCTGCCTCTCAGCCCCAGAGACCCAGTTTCGATGTTGACCTGGGTGCTGTCTGTGTGGAGTTTGCACGTGATGTTGTGGGCTTTGCTCTTCTTCTGAAACTTTGGAAGCACAGTTTCATTTTCGACTCTGATAAACCAGTCACAGTTTATTCTGCCTGTGCATTAGGACTGTGCTTCATGGATGGGTCCATTTTTCTTTTGCCTGTGGCCCCTGACAAAGCCACAACTAGGTGACTGGTAGGAGAATTTGGAGATGACTCGAGCCATTGAGTTACTGTGATCCAGACTGAATATGTAACTGCTGGACAAAAGCTCACAGCGAGAACAAGGTCATGTTCTCTTCAGGGTAAACATAGCATTTGGAAAGGTCAGCACATGTACAGGCCCATAGTGTCCATGCTAGGAAAAGGAGAGAGGATATAGAAAAGAACGAAAGAAAGAGAGAAAAAGAGAGAGAGAGAGAGAGAGAGAGAGAAAAAGAGCGAGTGAGAGAGAGAGAGAGAGAGAGAGAGAGAGATTGTGCGAGGAGAGAGAGAGAGAGAGAGAGAGAGAGAGAGAGAGAGAGAGAGAGAGAGAGAGAGAGAGAGAGAGAGAGGACAGAGAGTGAGGACAGAGAGGACAGTGAGAAAGGGCAGAGAGGGTAAAGAGAAAGGGGAATAAAGAGAGAAAACATGAAGAGAGAGAATTATATATAGAGATATGAAAAGAGAATAAAGAGAGAATAAAGAGAAAAAGAGAGAGAGGGGGGATAGAGAGACGGTTGAGAGAAAGGGAGAGAGGGGATAGAGAGAGAAAGAGGGGGGGAGAAAGAGAGCAAGACAGGTGGAAAGAAGGGGATGGAAAGAATAAAAGATTACTATATTGAGAAGGCACGATACAATAAACAGGAGAGGTGTTGCAAGCGAGACGTCATGCTTTAGCCCTTGAGAAGCCAACGAGTAAATAACAGTGTGGCCGGTGTGCACAGATTCCTGTTCCATGAAGTGTAGAAGCCACGGAACGGGTTGGGTTCCGGGAATGACCGGGAACAGAGGGAGCACGCACTGGCGATGTCAATGTATCCAATCACTCAATTCCCAGCAATTGCAGGTCCACTGACTGCAGTTTCAACAAAATCTCCATAAACATTCTCTGAAGCGCATACCGATGTCTTTCAGTGAGGAAGGACAGGTAATTCAGGAATCCTCTGTCCCGGAATGAGACCTGGCGTCCTGGGATGTGGCTGCAGATGAAGTCTCCTCCCTGCTTCCTCCTCTGCTGAAGAGTGGCGTTGGTGGAGCTCACTCTACCCGAGTGCCCACGTTATCCGAGTGGGGAGGTGACCGGGTGGAAAATGCCCCCCAGAGGGAGGGCAGTGGTACCTTGCTGCCATCAGACATGCTTTCCTAAGCTCACCTGGGCAGGTAGGAACCTCAGGTACACACGCAGCATAAGGTGGCTTTATGCCAAACAACACAAAGTGCTGGAGTCACACAGCGAGTCAGGCAGCATCTCTGGAGAACATGGATAGGTGACGTTTCGGATTGGAACCCTTCTTCAGACTGATTGTGGGGGGAAAAAGCTGGAAAAGAGGAGGGTTTGATGGCACTGGGCCACTGGGCCACTGGGCCACTGGGCCACTGGGCCACTGGGCCACTGGGCCACTGGGCCACTGGGCCACTGGGCCTGTGCGCGCTGGAGTTTAGAAGAACGAGGGGGGCGTCATGGCAACGTACAGAATGGTGAGCGGCCTGGATAGAGTGGACGTGGAGAGGATGTTTCCACTAGTGGGAGAGTCTAGCACTAGCCTCAGAATTAAAGGGCGTTCTTTTCGCAAGGAGATGTGGAGGAGGTTCTTTCATCAGAGGGTGGTTTATCTGTAGAATTCTTTGCCACAGAAGGCTGTGGAGGCCAAGTCAGTGGATATTTTTCAGGCAGAGATAGACAGATACTTGATGAGTACAGGTGTCAGGGGTTATGGGGAGAAGGCAGGAGAATGGGGTTAGCAGGGAGAGATAGATCAGCCATGATTGAATGGCGGAGTAGACTTGATGGGCCGAATGGCCTAGTTCTGCTGCTCTCACTACAGATCTAATAGGACAAAGCCCCTTTATCAGTCTGAAAAGGGGTCCCAATGCAAGTTGTGCAGGGATGTTGCCCCACCCCAATGAATTACTCATGGACTTTGTGTCATTTTTTGTAAAAACTAGCATCTGCAGTTCTTTGTTTCGACATGAGTTTCCTTTATATGTTGCAATCAGAACTCTCCGGGTGGATTAGGTAGCCCCACTAATGGTCCAGAATTAGATCTAGGTAGAGATAGAGGCATTGATGAGCTGCATTGCACCAAGGATAGAGAGTGGGAGCGCCCTGGTACCACTTTGTGTTTCGATTATACTAAGTTGAGGATTTTATTACACACTGGTCCTTTGAGAATAGACAATAGACAATAGGTGAAGGAGGAGGCCATTCGGCCCTTCGAGCCAGCACCGCCATTCAATGTGATCATGGCTGATCATTCTCAAACAGTACCCCGTTCCTGCCTTCTCCCCATACCCCCTGACTCCGCTATCCTTAAAAGCTCTATCCAGCTCTCTCTTGAATGCATTCAGAGAATTGGCCTCCACTGCCTTCTGAGGCAGAGAATTCCACAGATTCACAACTCTCTGACTGAAAAAGTTTTTCCTCATCTCAGTTCTAAATGGCCTACCCCTTATTCTTAAACTGTGGCCCCTGGTTCTGGACTCCCCCAACATTGGGAACATGTTTCCTGCCTCTAATGTGTCCAACCCCTTAATAATTTTATACGTTTCGATAAGATCCCCTCTCATCCTTCTAAATTCCAGTGTATACAAGCCCAGTCGCTCCAGTCTTTCAACATATGATAGTCCCGCCATTCTGGGAATTAACCTAGTAAACCTACGCTGTATGCCCTCAATAGCAAGAATATCCTTCCTCAAATTTGGAGACCAAAACTGCACACAGTACTCCAGGTGTGGTCTCACTAGGGCCCTGTACAACTGCAGAAGGACCTCTTTGCTCCTATACTCAACTCCTCTTGTTATGAAGGCCAACATTCCATTGGCTTTCTTCACTGCCTGCTGTACCTGCATGCTTCCTTTCAGTGACTGAAGCACTAGGACACCCAGATCTCGTTGTACGTCCCCTGTTCCTAACTTGACACCATTCAGATAATACTCTGCCTTCCTATTCTTACCACCAAAGTGGATAACCTCACACTTATTCACATTAAACTGCATCTGCCATGCATCCGCCCACTCACACAACCTGTCCAAGTCACCCTGCAACCTCATAGTATCTTCCTCACAGTTCACACTACCACCCAGCTTTGTATCATCTGCAAATTTGCTAATGGTACTTTTAATCCCTTCATCCAAGTCATTAATGTATATTGTAAATAGCTGCGGTCCCAGCACCGAGCCTTGCGGTACCCCACTAGTTACTGCCTGCCATTCTGAACGGGGCCCATTTATCCCCACTCTTTGCTTTCTGTCTGTCAACCAATTTTCTATCCATGTCAGTACCCTACCTCCAATACCATGTGCTCTAATTTTGCCCACTAATCTCCTATGTGGAACCTTGTCAAAGGCTTTCTGAAAGTCAAGGTACACCACATCCACTGGCTCTCCCCTGTCAATTTTCCAGGTTATATCCTCAAAGAATTCCAGAAGATTAGTCAAGCATGATTTTCCTTCGTAAATCCATGCTGACTCGGAACAATCCTGTTTCTACTATCCAAATGCTCCGCAATTTCGTCTTTTATAATTGACTCCAGCATCTTCCCCGCCACTGATGTCAGACTAACTGGTCTATAATTTCCCGTTTTCCCTCTCCCTCCTTTCTTAAAAAGTGGGATAACATTAGCTACCCTCCAATCCACAGGAACTGATCCTGAATCTATAGAACATTGGAAAATGATCACCAATGCGTCCACAATTTCTAGCGCCACCTCCTTAAATACTCTGGGATGCAGACCGTCAGGCCCTGGTGATTTATCAGCCTTCAGTCCCATCAGTCTACCCAACACCATTTCCTGCCTAATGTGGATTTCCTTCAGTTCCTCCGTCACCCTAGGATCTCTGCCCACTAGAACATCTGGGAGATTGTGTGTATCTTCCTTAGTGACTGAGGAGGTTTGTCATGAATGCCAGCATCCTCACAAACTTCTACAGATGCACCATCGAGAGCCTGCTGACGGGCTGCATTACAGTCTGGTACGGGAACTGTTCTGCCCACGGCCACAAATCACTACAGAGAATGGTGAAGACGGCACAGCACATCACTGGCAACTGTCTCACGGCCACTCAGGACATTTTCTACCGGCGGTGCCTGCGGAAGGCACGCAGCATCATCAAGGACCACAGCCACCCAGCATGCAGGCTGTTCTCCTTGTTACCGTCAGGCAGACGATACAGGAGTATGGCTGCGCGTACCACCAGACTTAAGAATAGTTTCTACCATCAGGCCATCGGGCTTCTGAACTCATAAACACATTTCACATCATATATGTTGATTATGTTAATATTGTCTTTTTACCTATTTTTAAGATTGTCTTTTTACCTTACTAATGTCATTTTTTAATCTTATTTATCCTTGGAATATTACTGCTGAGGTGACCCGTTGTCTTGTCAAGTACATTTCATTGTACCGTTAACCCTGTGTCAACCTACATATGACAAATAATATTTTAAAATTATTATTATTATTATTATTATTATTATTATTATTATTATTATTATTATTATTATTATTATTATTATTATTATTATTATTATTATTATTATTATTATTGCATGTCCACATTCCTTCAGTGAGATTGGATGAGTATATTGGGAAGCAATGACAGAATATCTTCACCTCCCTAGGTGTCCCAGTGATAGAATTCTATACTTCTAAATGCGGGATGGTAGTCTAAGCGCCTCCAGTCTTGAACTAGAGATCCCAATGCAACCCCGGCCTCACGGTATGCTTTCTATGGTCATCTGTAGACGTTTGTAAGAGTCATTGGAGACATTCAAAATTTCCTCAGTCTCTTCAGGAAGTGGAGGTGTTGGTGTGCCTTCTGAGCTGCCATATCATTGTGGTTGGCCAACGACAGATCGCTGGTAATATTAACGCCAAGAAACTTAAAGCTCTGTGCCTTTCCCACTTTGGCGCCATTGATGCTGATTGGGGCATGTACTCCACCATACAGCCTGAAGGTAAACACTAGCTCCTTTGTCTTGCTGACATTGGTTGTTACTAAGTGCTCCATCCTGTACTCCTTGTTCACGATTCGGCCCACCACAATGGTATTATCTGCAAACTTGTAGATGGAGTTAGAGCCCAATTTGGCCGTTACGGTGAGAGTACAGGGAGCAGAGCAGGGGATTGAGAACACATCCTTGCAGGGCACCGGTGTGGAGAATGATTACAGATGAGGTGTTGTCACCTACCCTCACTGACTGTGGATTATGGGTGTGAAAGTTGAATAGCCAGTGGCAGAAGGGGGAGCTGATTTCTAGGCACGGGAGTTTGGAAATAAGTTTGGATGTGAGAATAATGTGAGAAAATGTAGCTTTCATCCACAAATAGGAATCTAACGTTGGCGTCCTTGTTGTCCAGGTGTACCAGAGATGAGATTACGGTCAAGGATATTTATTCACAAAATGCTGGAGTAACTCAGCCGGTCAGGCAGCATCTCAGGAGAGAAGGAATGGGGGACGCTTCGGGTCGAGACCCTTCTTCAGACTGATGTCAGGGGGGCGGGACAAAGGAAGGATATAGGTGGAGACAGGAAGATAGAGGGAGAACTGGGAAGGAGGAGGGGAGGAGAGGGACAGAGGAACTATCTAAAGTTGGAGAAGTCAATGTTCATACCGCTGGGCTGTAAGCTGCCCAAGCGAAATATGAGGTGCTGTTCCTCCAATTTCCGGTGGGCCTCACTATGGCACTGGAGGAGGCCCATGACAGAAAGGTCAGACTGGGAGTGGGAGGAGGAGTTGAAAGGGGACTTAGGGTCAAGGAGATGGTGTCTGCTACGAGTCTGGTATGATGGTAAGAAATACTGCAGAGATAAGGTGGCACACATTTTTCCCCAGGGTAGGGGAATCAAAAACTAGAGGCCAAAGGTTTCATGTGATTGAGGAAAGATTAATAGGAACCCAAGGAACAGCTTCTTTACATAGAGGATGATGGGTATAGAGAACAAGCTGCCAGAGGAAGTGGTTGAAGCAGGTACAATAAAACATTTAAAAGAATGATGCTTGGATAGGAAAAGTTTAGAGGACATGGGACTAGCTTAGATGGGTACCTTAGTTGGCATGGACGAGTTGGGGTGTAGGGGCTGTTTCCATACTGTATGACTATAACTCTATAAGACATAGAGAAATTGAGTGTAGGAAAATAACTGCAGATGCTGGTGCAAATCGAAGGTATCACAAAGTGCTGGAGTAACTCAGCGGGCCAGGCAGCATCTCTGGAGAGAAGGAATGGGTGACGTTTCGGGTCGAGACCCTTCTTCAGACAGAGAACGTCACCCATTCCTTCTCTCCAGAGATGCTGCCTGGCCCGCTGAGTTACTCCAGCACTTTGTGATATCAGAGAAATTGAGTGAGTGGTTGATAGTTGGCAGATGGCAATTGTGAAGTTAACTACTTTTGGCTATAGGCAGATCTGAAGGCAGTCTCGATCGCAGATGTGCAGAGCAGGGAAGGCTATTGGCATCCTTGTACACCAAACACAAAAAGTTAGCAGGCAACTGGTGACGACGGCGAATGTAACGTTGGCTTTTATCACAAGAGGTTCAAATTTAGAACAGGGAAGTACAGCTGTAAATGCACAGTGTGTTGGTGAGGCCAAACCTGGAGTACAGTGTACAGTTTTGGTCACCTGAGAGTCATAGTCATAGAATCATACAACATGGAAACACTGTCTTTCGGCCCAACTTGCCCACACCGACCAACATATTAGTCTACACTAGTCCCACCTGCCTGCGTTTGTCCCATATCCCTCTAAACATGTCCTATCCATGTACCTGTCTAAATGTTTCTTGAACATTGCGATAGTACCTGCAAACAAAAAGCTTGTTTAGGAAAATATAACCCTGCTTCAAAAGAGATTATCCAGCTTAATACCTGAGACGAAAAGGTTATCCTGTCAAAAAAAGACACAAAGTGCCGGAGTAACTCAGCGGGTCAGACAGTATCTCTGGAGAATGTGGATCAGTGATGTTTCGGGTCGGGACCCTTCCTCAAACTGCCTGGGTTTCCTGCCGCAAGCAGTGAAGGAATTTGGATCAATGTTCTTTGGAAGAATGAGGGATGATCTTGTTGAAACATGTAAAACCCTGAAAGGACAAGATGGGGTACATGTTGAAATGTTTCCACAAGTGGAAAACTGAAATGAGGGTGCATAGTTGCATGATATGGGGATGACCATATAAAGCTCAAGTATATGAACATCTTGCAGAGGATGGGTGAGTCACTGATTGAGATTTGCTCATTGGTGGGTATTTGATGAAAAAAATTGATACATTTTTGAAATTCAGGGAAATGGAGGCTATAGGAAGCTGGCATAAAGAGAGATTTAGTCTCTGGAAGATCAGCCTTGATCATATTGAATGGCACGGTGGCGCAGCGGTAGCTGCTGCCTTACAGCGCCGGAGACCCGGGTTTGATCCTGACCACGGGTGCTGTCTGTACAGAGCTTGTATGTTCTCCCTGCGTGAGTTATCTCCGGGATTCCTCCAGAACTCAAAAGAAATACAGGTTTGTAGGTTAATTGCCTTGGTATAATTGTAAATTGTCCATAATAAAAGATCCATCCCACCCCGGCCACCGTCTGTTTGTTCATCTGCCCTCTGGTCGACGTTTCAGGTCGATCAAATCCCGAACAAACAGACTTAAGAACAGTTTTTACCCCAGGGCCATACGAGAACTGAACACTACCTTCTGCACTAGGCAACACTGTTAAAAAATCTTTTGTACTTAATATAATTGTATTTATTTGTTTTTGCATTTATTGCATATATGTTTTTACGCACCGTCAGGATTGGCTATTTTTTAATTTCGTTGCACTCGTTGCAATGACAATAAATGAATATTATTATTATTATTATTATTATTATTATTATTATTAGTGTGTGTAGGATAGTGCTAGTGTACAGAGATTGCTGGTCGGCACGGACTCGGTGAGCCAAAGAGCCTGCTTCCACGCTGTATCTCTAAATTAAACTAAACTAAAAGAGACAATAGACAATAAACAATAGACAATACGTGCAGGAGTAGGCCATTCGGCCCTCCGAGGCCAGCACCTCCTTAAACGGAAGAATCAAGCAGAGAATTTATTCAATATCTGTTGTCGTCGATACATATTCGAGATACCACACATGTGCGGGTCTTAAGAAGGATCTCAACCCGAAACCCCATCACCTATTCCTTTTCTCCACAGATGCTGTCTGACCCGCTGAGTTACTCCAGCATTTTATGTCCATCATTGGAGATACCATGTTGGCCAACCATTGATGGGAGTGTCAAGGGAGGACTGTGGCATTCAACAGGTCATACGATGAACCCTCTTGGGATTTGACAATCAGAGTTGGGGTTCACTCACTGAGGCACCTCTGCACCCCCACTAACACCTCAGTCTGAAATGCTTCTTCCCATTTTACACAGTAGATCTCAAATGAAGGTGCAAATATTGAGTCTACCCTATTTTAACATTGAAAAATTTGACAACAGAGAAAAGCAGAAGAGGTATTTCAGATAAGACTCCACTGGCCATTTCCATCAGTCAGAATGTGGAGATTTCTAAACTCAGATTTGTTTTTAACTCCTGAGAAGGTAAATAAGAAAGGATAGACACAAAATGCTGGAGTAACTCAGCGAGACAGGCAGCATCTCTGGAGAGAGATGGAATGGGTGACGTTTCGGGTCGAGACCCTTCTTCAGACTTCCTTCCATCCAGAGATGCTGCCCGACCCGCTGAGTTACTCCAGCATTTTGTGTAACATCTCCGGTGTAAATCTGCAGTTCACGATAGTTGCCGACAATGAATTTTACGTTGATTTTTACATGCAAAAGCAAGCAAGTATTCTGTTAAGGTTGTTGTAGGGGAATCCATGATTTTCTTTTAAAGAGTTAATGGTGCATCTACAGTATAGGGATAGTTGTCTTCCTTTAAAGATGCTGAGCTTGCATTAATGCTGTCGGCTGGCTGCAGTCTTAACCCTGACCCTCCTGGGAGGATATATTACAGCACCTGCCATTGGGAATAGTGGTCCAACTCCAACCCAACTCTAACCCAGACCTCGACCTGAGACTTAGCAAGATAGGGGGCCACATGAATGTCAAGGATGCTTTGTTTAAAGATAGGTATGGACACTACTGAGAATGACACCAATGAATGTATAGAGAATGTAGGAAGAGGTTTTTTGCATAGTTTTTGTATTGTATCTTTTTTTTTTTAAATTCTGAATTAAGTTTATTTTTGAAATGAAAAAAAGACCTTCGAGGAGATGGGGAATCAAAAATTAGACAACATCGTTTTAAAGTGAGGGGGTCAAAATTGAATAAGAACCTGAGGGGCAACTTCCTTCACTCAGAGGATTGTGGGTGTATGGAATGAGCTGCCAGAGGAAGTAGCTGAGGCAGGTAATATAAGAGTATTTAAAAACGCACCTGGAACAGGTACATGGATAAGAAAGGTTTAGATGGATATGGGTCAATAGACAATAGACAATAGACAATAGACAATAGACAATAGACAAAAGCCAATAGACAATAGACAATAGGCAATAGACAATAGACAATAGACAATAGACAATAGGCAATAGACAATAGACAAAAGCCAATAGACAATAGACAATAGGCAATAGACAATAGACAATAGACAATAGACAATAGACAATAGACAATAGACAATAGACAAAAGCCAATAGACAATAGACAATAGGCAATAGACAATAGACAATAGACAATAGGCAATAGACAATAGACAATAGACAATAGGTGCAGGAGGAAGCCATTCGGCCCAGCGAGCCAGCGCCGCCATTCAATGTGATCATGGCTGATCGATCATTCACAATCAGTACCCCGTTCCTGCCCTCTCCCCATACCCCCTGACTCCGCTATCAATAAGAGCTCTATCTAGCTCTCTCTTGAAAGCATCCAGAGAATTGGCCTCCACGGCCTTCTGAGGCAGAGAATTCCACTGGCATACAAAGGCAAATGGGACAAGTTGAGCTAGGTGTCTTGGTCGGCATGGATGAGTTGGGCCGAAGAGCCTATTTCCGTGCTGCATGACTCCGTGACTATATGATGTAAAGCAACCCCCAACATTTGTTGTTTTTTAAAGCCACCACTGCCTCATGCATTTCAATGGTTAAATCTGCAGTCCTTGGTAGTTAGACACCTGTTAAAATAAAACTGAGATAAGGAATGGCTCAAGAGTGTTTTATTGTGATATGCACTGAAACGGAACAATAAGTTCCTTACATGCAGCAGCAGTGTAACAGTATTGTAAACACAGTACTAAATAGATAACTTAATGAACAAACCTAAAAAAAGTTCATTAATAATGAGCCTGACTTGTCGTGCAATGGTTCTTTATTTTCACCTCGACAGTGAAATTCAATTTTATATACAATTCGTTATGTGTAATGGTGTACCATGATTGTGCCTGTAAGATTTTACTGTTACAGAGGCAGAATCATACACAAGGGTAAGATGGTAAGAAGAGTAAATCCAAGGTAGGCACAAATGCTGGAGCAACTCAGCAGGTCAGGCGGCATCTCTGGAGAGAAGGAATGGGCCACGTTTCTGAAGAAGGGTCTCGACTTGAAACGTCGCCCATTCCTTCTCTCCAGAGATGCTGCCTGGTCCGCTGAGTTGCTCCAGCATTTTGTGTCTACCTTCGATTTAAACCAACATCTGCAGTTTTTTTCCCCCTACACAATAGTAGATCCAAAATGGACCATTAGACATAGTTGGGATTACAGGCATGGTGAATAAGGGGGAAAAAAAGAAAAAAGTATAACTTTAGTTTAGTTTAGTTTAGTTTAGAGATACAGCATGGAAACAGGCCCTTCGGCCCACCAAGTCTGTGCCGACCAGCAATCCCCGCACATTTACACTATCCTACACTGGGGACAATTTAAACATTTATAACACGTCGATTAACCTACAAACCTGTACGTCTTTGGAGAGTGGGAGGAAACTGAAGTTCACGGAGAAAACCCATGTGGTCATGGGGAGAACGTACAAACTCCGTACAGACAAGCACGGGTAGTCAGGATAGACCCCGGGTCTCTGGCGCTGTGAGGCAGTAACTCTACCGCTGCGCCGCCGTGTCGCCCGAATTTATTTTTTAAACAAAATATTTATTTTTGGAAATTCCTCGGAATTGTAAGCTACACGAATAAGTTTCTTGACAAAAGAAGATGAAATACTCAGAGAGCAAGCAGGGGTTTGGATGATACTGGGTTCCTGGCCTAGTCTGGATGAGATGAATAGTGTCTCTTGTGCTGGAAACTTTACTAATTCCATTAGTTGTCCGGGGAGGAATTTGATGTGAATGTGTTAAGTGTTGGCGGACTTTGCAGGGTGGAAATCTTCACGTACATTTTTACCATATCCCAGCACTTAGTAACCAAAGGAATTCTTAACCATAACACATTCAGGTGCCTTGCATAAATGATATTGAACTCTGCCCTTGTGCTTTATAAGATCATCTGAATTCACAGCTCTGTTACTGTCTTGCAATAGTCTCCGTACATATCTGCTATCCCAGTGTGTCACAATTAACAACTGTAGCCTTAATTAACAGAGACCTTGTGTGTAGGAAGGAAGATGCCGGTTTATATCGAAGATCGTCCAGAATGTTTGTTATTTCAGTTTGAAGAAGGGTCTCGACCCGAAACGTCACCCATTCCTTCTCTCCAGAGATGCTGCCTGTCCCGCTGAGTTGCTCCAGCATTTTGTGTCCACTAACAGAGACTTTACACTCTCTTTAAAGTGGGCCGAAGGTTTTGCCTTGAACATGCGACTTCAGATCATCAGGTCATAAGTGATGGGAGCAGTAATCAGGCCATTCGGCCCATCTAGTCTACTCCGCCATTCAATCACGGCTGATCTATCTCTCCCTCCTAACCCCATTCTCCTGCCTCCTCCCCGTGACCTCTGACACCCGCACTAATCAAAAATCTATCTGTCTCTGCCTTAAATATCTCCACTGACTTTGCCTCCACAGCCTCCTGTGGCAGAGCCAGAGCCACAGTCTTCAGAGAGCAAACCCCAAGCAAGGCTCCATTAACCCTACGCTTGTTGGGCGCCTTGATGAGAGACAAAGGACTTTTCAGTGCAAACTCTTAAAAGCAGAGAGTTTTGGCCTCTGCATTGTGGCAGCACTGGCACCAAGAAGGTGCAGTGTGGGTACTAGTGCTTGTGATCGCACGCCCCATTTCAGGGAAGCATTGAATGAATCTCACCCATTCTGCGGACATTACATAATCAGGGAGCTGTGGTGACATTGGCAAGGTGGCTAATATTTGCACCAGTGATTCCTTATGTGTTGCACAGCAGTGCTAGTCTTCAAAGATTGGTCAATTTGCTGTATTTCTTCGAAAGGTTGGTCTCGACCTTTTCAAGCTAAGTGTCACGGAACTGATTCAAGCGATCTTAGGACCAATAGACAATAGACAATAGACAATAGACAATAGGTGCAGGAGTAGGCCATTCAGCCCTTCGAGCCAGCACCGCCATTCAATGCGATCATGGCTGATCACTCTCAATCAGTACCCCGTTCCTGCCTTCTTCCCATACCCCCTAACTCCGCTATCCTCCACATCAACTCTCCCCATCGGATTGAATGCTGCATACTCAATTCACTCCACCAGCCACTCACCCATGGCCTGTGGCCCAGGACTCTTCTGATTAGGGAGGTACTTGAGAAAAAGTCTTATATATTACTGCAGAGCCGCAGAGAAGATCTTATGGAGGTGTATAAAACCATGAGAGGAATAGATCGGGGAGACGAACAGAGTCTCTTGCCCAGAGCAGGGGAATCGAGAACCGGAGGACATAGGTTTAGGTGAAGGGAGAAAGATTGAATCGGAATCTGTGGGGTAACCTTTTCACACAAAGGGTGGTGGGTGTATGGAACGAGCTGCCAGAGGAGGCAGTTGAGGCAAGGACTAAGGCAGGGTATTGTTTAAGAAACAATTAGGCAGGTACATGGATAGGACAGGTGGTGCAGCGGTAGAGTTACTGCCTTACAGCGAATGCAGCGCTGGACACCCGGGTTCGATCCCGACTACGGGCGCTGCCTGTACGGAGTTTGTACGTTCTCCCCGTGAACTGCGTGGGTTTTCTCCGAGATCTTCGGTTTCCCCCCACACTCCAAAGACGTGCAGGTTTGTAGGTTAATTGGCTTGGTAAATGTAAAAATTATCCCTAGTGGGTGTAGGATAGTGTTAACGTGCGGGGATCGCTGGTCGGCACGCACCCGGTGGGCCGAAGGGCCTGTTTCCGCGCTGTATCTCTAAACTAAACTGGGCATGTTTGGAGGGACATGGGCCAAATGCAGGCAGGTGGGACTGGTGTAGATGGGACATGTTGGTTGCTGTGGGCAAGTTGGGCCGAAGGGCCTGTTTCCATGCTGTGTGACTCTATGAATCTAAACGATTTGGTACCGATCCTCCTGAGGCTGAATAAATGAAGAGGAGACGGTGAGATTGGCCCTACGTGGAATGCCTGTTTGAGTAGGGTTGCGTAGAGTTTAAGGATCAGCAGGCTAGAAACTCTGGGCGATGAGTGGCACACCAAAAATAAAATCAGGAAGTGCTGCAAACGCAGTAATACTCAGCTAGTCCAGAGCATTTAGGAGCTAAGGTGGTGCAGACGGACAGATCCAGAGTGTTTGTTGTTTCAATGTCTACGCCTACATGTTTCATTTCACTTTTTTTCGAATGAGGTTACACAGAAAAGCAGAGTGTTAAACTTTCCATTGAAATCCGCAGGCTGCAGGAAATGGTTTCTCAACTTTCAAACGGAGTGCGGGAACCAGATACCCAGTGAATTTAAAAAGAGTCGTTTTTATTTATTTTTTACATTTTAAAGATACAGGCTCTTCGGTGTACCGAGCCCACGCCCACCATCTGTTGTACTTCGTGGTCCGGTACCTTTTGTACCTTTGTTGAGACTCTGGACGGACCACGAGTACACGTGTGTAAAAGGTTACAATGCTGGAGCTTAACTCCAGGCTGTTTATTCCGTGGCCACCTGGAACCAGAGTGGCCGCCTAATCACACCAATCACTTATATACACAGGCATACAAAGTAGTCCTTGTGACCAACAAAGTAGTCCTAGCAATATCACAACATCCCCCTTGTCTTATATATTACAACACCATCGACCACCAGTTCGCCCTAGTTCTGTTATCCCACTTTCCCACCCACTCCTCACACATAGGGGGAGATTTTACAGAGGGCCAATTAACCTACGAACCCGCCCGCGTTTGGGATGTGGGAGGAAACCGGGGGACACCCGGAGGAACCCCACCCTGTCACAGGGAGATAGACACAAAATGGCGGATTAACTCAACGGGTCAGACAGCATCTCTCGAGCAAAGGAGATGGTGAGGTTTCGGGTCGGAACCCTTCTTCAGATTGAAAGTAAGTCATGGCCCATCAGTGGCATCTATTCACGGAGAGAATGAATGTTTAGGACAAGGGGGTCAAAACGCTCGGTCCACGTTGGCCAAACTGGTCTCCCGGTGGCCGAGCACTTCAACTCCCCCTCCCATTCCCAGTCTGACCTTTCTGTCACGAGCCTCCTCCAGTGCCATAGTGAGGCCCACCGCAAATTGGAGGAACAGCACCTCATATTTCGCCTGGGCAGCTTGCAGCCCAGTGTTATGAACATCGACTTCTCCAACTTTAGATAGTTCCCTCTCTTCCCCTCCTCCTTCCCAGATCTCCCTCTATCTTCCTGTCTCCACCTATATCCTTCCTTTGTCCCGCCCACTTGACATCAGTCTGAAGAAGGGTCTCGACCCGAAACGTCACCCATTCCCTCTCTCCTGAGATGCTGCCTGACCTGCTGAGTTACTCCAGTATTTTGTGAATAAATGAACGTTTAGGCCGGTTGATGAGGCACTAGTTGAGCCGGCTGCTTAGTGCAGGACGGTATTGAGGTTCCTCAGAGCAGTTAGTGCTGTAGTCAACGACGCAGATGGAGACAGGCCTCCAGCACACGGCTGACATGCCTTGTGGATGGTGGAAAGACATGGCCAGGTGAGAAGATGAGCCCCATCCTATGAGACCCAGCCTCTGAACCTGTCCTTGTAGTAATGATATTGATGTGGCCGGTTCCATTTGAGTTTCAAGTCAGTGGAGGCCTTTAGGATATTAGGGTCTTCCCGTCACCTCTCGCTTCCATTCTCTGACTCATTCCAACTGTTGGACAATTCCAACAAAGCTCCGTGTAAGCTTGAAGTGGGCGACCTCATCTCCCCGTGTTATACCCTCTAAACACAACAGTGAGTTCAACATCCTCGGCATTTACAGTCATAGAGTCATACAGTGATACAGCATGGAAACAGGCCCTTCAGCCCGACTTGCCCACGCCGGCCAACATGTCCCAGTGACACCAGTCTGCAGAGAAAAGGAATAGGTGCGGATTCGGGTCAGAACCCTTCTTCAGACCCTTATCCAGAAACCATTCTGAAGAAGTGTCCCGACGTGAAACGTCACCCATTCCTTCTCTCCAGACATGCTGCCTGACCTGCTGAGTTACTCCAGCACTTTGTGTCTATCTTTGATCTAATTCAGCCTCTGCAGTTCCTTCCTACACATTGCCTTTCACACACCGTGCCCTTGGTTCTCTTAGTGTGGCACAGTGGCATAGCTTATAGAGCTGCTGTTTCACAGTGCCCGAGACCCGGGTTCGATCCTGACCTCAGGTGCTGTCTGTGTGGAGTTTGCACGTGTCTCCTTGTAACTGTGTGGGTTTCCTCCAGGTGTTCGGGTTTCATCCCACATCCCAAAGATGTGTGGGTTTGTAGGTTAATTAGGCTTTGTATACAACCCCTCGTATGTACTGAGTGTATGTGAGTGGGATAACATATAACTGGTGTGGATAGTTAATCGGCACGAATTCAATTGGCCCAGGGGTCTATATCCATAGTTTAGTGACACAGTGCGGAAACAGGCTTGTCGGCCCACCGAGTCCGCACTGACTCGGGAGAACATACAGACTCCGTACAGACAAAACCCGTTGTCGAGATCGAACCTGGGTCTCTGGACCTGCAAGCTCTATGAGGCAGCAACTCTACCTTTGCACTACCGTGCCACAC
Organism: Rhinoraja longicauda; assembly: GCF_053455715.1. Lineage (NCBI taxonomy): Eukaryota > Metazoa > Chordata > Chondrichthyes > Rajiformes > Arhynchobatidae > Rhinoraja > Rhinoraja longicauda. The sequence continues at coordinate 22,987,781 of NC_135985.1, forward strand.
ACCATGTGTATCCTTCAATCAATTCGATCAATCAAATAATTCTCAGCATTTTTCATTGCAAATTATTTGATGAAGCCTGGTTTCAAAAGGTTTCTTTTGCAATTAACTTTGTGAAACGTCATTTCGTTTTTAGTTTAGTTTCGAGATACAGCGCGGAAACAGGCCCTTCGGCCCACCGGGTCCGCGCCGACCAGCGATCCCCGCACACTAACGCTATTCTACACAAGAGAGACAATTTACAATTTTACCGAAGCCAATTAACCGCCAAGCCTGTACATCTTTGGAGTGCGGCAGGAAACTGGAGAGCCCAGAGAAAACCCACGCAGGTCACGGGTAGAACGTAAAACTTTGTACGGGCAGCACCAGCGGTCAGGATCGAACCCGGGTCTCTGGCGCTGTGAGGCAGCAGCTTTACCGCCGCGCCACCGTGCCACCTGATAACCCAGCACAAGCATTGAATGCAGGGACGTAGGCAAGTTGGTGAGGCAGCGTTAACTGAATAGACGCATTAAGGCTTCTTCACAGATGGGACGCAGGTGTGAGGGAGGGTCGAGCGGCTCAAGATGTTCGGCCCACCCATCCTGAAAGGCTGGTGAGGTCACCACATACATCAGACGGCAACTCCGAGGGAGGCCTTGAAAACCTTTTACCCATTTATTATCTGAAATAAACACCGAGAGACAAATATCAAAGCCCAGGCCTTCACAATGGTCAATGGTAACATTGTTGGAGATACGTGCGATGGACTGTGGAGCATGAGAACATTACCCGGTATTTTGTGTGGCCTGATGATAAAGACATACTGATCTTACCACTGAGCCTTTCATGGTTCCTGGCTAGGTGAGGTTGTGGATGGCGTGCTTTCATGCCAGTTCTGTGGTTTCTGAGGTGACTGTTGACGTCCATATGTGATGCTCAGTCCCTGACGCAGGTGGGCCTAGAGATGGTTGGCAGAGCGTAACGGTGGATGGGGTATCTGGCACGTTCTGGGCTGCTTCCACTGTTTTGTCGTCGTCCCCCCCCCCCCCCCCCCCCCCCACCCTGACCTCCTCATGAAGAGACCCAAGGCTCTCAATGTCTTCCTGGATATTCCTTCCATTCTGAATGGTCACGCAGCCAGGGATTTATTTTTACGAACGTACAACATAGAACAGCACAGGAACAGGCCCGTCGGCCCCACAATATCTGTGCCAATCATGGTGCCAAGACCAACTTTTATCTGCCTAAATATAATCCGTATCCTTCATTCCCTACATATTCCATGTGCTTACGTATAAGTCTCACAATTGCCACTGTTGTATCGGCCCCAACCACCGCCCATAGCAGTGTGTCCCAGCCATCCACCATCCTCTGTGTAAAAGAAATCCCCTGCACATATCCTTTGACTTTTCCTCTCTCACTTTAAAGCTATGGCCTCTAGTATTTGGTTTTTTTCTGCCCTGGAAAAAGGTTCTGACTGTCTACCCTATCTATGCCCGTCATAATTTTGTATGCTTCTGCCAGGCCTCCCCTCAATCACTGGCGTTCCAGAGGAAATTAATTGACTAGAAATTAGGTGATTAGGGAGTTTTACATTATTTCCAAGGAAGGTTTAAGAACGTCTGTGAATTGTTTAAAATGTCTTGCTGCTCGCTGTGACTCAACTATCGCAACGTTTATAAAACATTCGGACAGGTAGGTGGATAGGGCAGGTGTAGAGGGAGATGGGTCAAACACAGGCAGGTGGGTCTAGTGTAGATAGAGTCATGGAGTCATAGAGTGATACAGTGTGGAAACAGGCCCTTCGGCCCAACTCGCCCACACTGGTCAACAATGTCCCAGCTACCCTAGCCCCACTTGCCTGCGCTTGGTCCATAACCCTCCAAACCTGTCCTATCCATGTACCTGTCCAACTGATTCTTAAATGATGGGATAGTCCCAGCCCCAACTACCTCCTCTGGCAGCTTGTTTCATACACCCACCTCCCCCTGCATGAAAAAGTTACCCCTCAGATTCATATTAAATCTTTTCCTCTTCACCTCGAACCCATGTCCTCTGGTCCTCGATTCCCCAACTCTGGGTAAAAGACCCTGGGCATCTACCCGATCTATTCCTCTCATGATTTTATATTCCTCTATAAGACCGTCCCTCATCCTACGCTCCCTGTAATAGAGACCCAGCCTACTCAATCTCTCCCAATAGCTCACACCCTCTAGTCCTGGCAACATCCTCGTAAATCTTTTCTGAACCCTTTCAAGCTTGACAATATCTTTCCTATAACATGGTGCCCAGAACTGAACACAATATTCTAAATGCGGTCTCACCAACGTCTTATACAACTGCAATATGACCTCCCAACTTCTGTACTCAATACATTGACTGATGAAGGCCAAAGATCCAAAAGCCTTTTTGACCACCTTATCTACCTGTGACCTACCTGCGACTCGACCTTCAAGGAACCATATACTCCTAGATCCCTCTGCTCTACAACACTACCCAGAGGCCTACCATTTACTGAAGATGGCGGCGCTGCCCTAGCAGCTGCGGCTTACCTGCAGTCCATTTGTCTTTGTGTTTTTGTTGTTTTTGTTGTCTTAATTGTAGTTGTGATGTGGTGTTTTTGTGTTTGTGTACTATGTGTGTATGTGGGGGGGAGGGGGGGAACTGTAACATTGTAAATATGTGTCCCTTCCGAACGGAGACCCGACCTTTGTGTTCTGGGCCGCGTCTCCGTTCCTGCTGCGGCCTACCATCGGCCCAACTCCTGGAGCTGGCGGCCTCCAGGGCTCTGGTTCGCAGAGCCCGCGGACCAGACTCACCATCAGCGGAGCCGGCCGTTCTCGGAGGCTGCGGGAGCGGCTACGACTCGCCTTAGGCTCGGGCCGCGTGGATGCCGACATCGGGAGCTCCGGCAGCGGCAGCGTGTTCGCCCGCCCCGGATCGCGGGGCTTGGGTCGGCCCGCCGCGGATATTTCACCGTCCGGCGCGGCCTGAAATAGGCCACGGAATTTTCTCTGCTCGGCGGGGGCTTCAATGTCGGGAGCCCCGACCGCCCCGACTTACAGCGGGGCTTGGGTCGGCCCGTTGCGGACATTTCACCGTCCGGCGCAGCCTGGAACATGGCAACGACAACAGCCTGACCGCAGGAGAAGACGGCAGGGGAAGAGAAAAAGACATTCTGGCCTTCCATCACAGTGAGGAGGGGACTGGAGGAGACTCACTGTGATGGATGTTTCTTTTTGGGGGGTTTTGTGTTGGTTGGGGTTGTGTAATTTGCTTATTTTATTGCTCTTATTGTTGGACTGTGGGTGACGAAATTTCGTCCAAAAAACTTGTTTTTTGGATGACAAATAAAGATATCTTGAATCTTGAATCTTGAATCTTGAATCTTGTAAGTCCTGCCCTTGTTCGACGTCCCAAAATGCAACACCTCACACTTGTCTGTATTAAATTCCATCAACCATTCCTCCGTCCACCTGGCCAATGGATCCAGATCCTGCTGCAATCGTTCACAACCATCTTCATTATCTGCAATACCACTAACTTTTGTATCGTCAGCAAACTTGCTAATCTTGCCCTCAATGTCCCATTGAGATGGGACATGTTGGTCAGTGTGGGTCGAAGGGCCTGTTTCCACGCTGTATCTCTAGACTAAACTAAACTAAACTGAACTAATCTAAACTAATCTAATCTAATCTAAACTAAAGTACCCAAGCCACTTAACTTGCACTGAAATACTCTTTGCATTTGCTTGCTGGGGCTTAGTGAACTCTGTTATATATCATTCGTTTTAGAATACATTCGTTTTCCAACTTCCTCAGTGGAATACTTAAACATTCAGCACATTTGTTCCATATTAAATCAAAACAAACTTTCGCCAGCTTCAAGTCCATTACGATTTCCCAACGTGACTGATTCGATGTGACTTGAGCAGGTTTGCCTGTCTGCTGCCTGACGCCACTTTGCCCAGTTTCAGTCTGCCGGGCGAGAGTGAGAGACACTGTGGTCAATGTAAAGATGCTTTCACCACCCTCCAGCCTACAACTGCCACCTTGGGCATTGAGTTCCTGTAAGCGAGACAAAACGCACCGCGGACCAACAAAGAGCACAATGTACCGGCGATACCTTCACTGGAAGCAGCAGACATTGACACTGTAAAGAAAGCTAACGCTGCCTTTAAGGCTCATTGAGCAAAACCATGTCCCGCGGGAGGACTGTGATGCAAGATTGTCATCACCAGCTCCAATTAAATAACGTGCAGCCCAAAATAGACTCTGATCTCCATCACACGATCTTTTTCCAACCGCCTCTACCATCGCCTTCCTTAGCAACTGCCTGAGATTAGAACGGGTTGGATGAAATCAGCCTCATAACTATCGGAGGAGGTTGAGCAGGCTAGGACTCTATTCCTTGGAGGGTAAGGGGTGATCTTATAGAGGTGTACAAGATCATGCAAGGAATAGATCAACTAAATGCACTGACTCTCTTGCCCAGAATAGAGGAATCGAGAACCATAGGTTCAAGGTGGGGGTGGGGAAATGATTTTAATAGGAACCTGAGGAGGTTTTTTTTACACATAGGGTGATGGGTGTATGGAACGAGCTGCCGGAGGAGGTAGTTGAGGCAGGTACTATCGCAACGTTTAAGAAACATTTGGACAGGTAGGGATAGAGGGATATGAGCCAAACGTAGGGAGTTGGGACTCGTATAGATGGGACATTTTGGGCGGTGTGGGCAAGTTGGGCCTGAATAAGTAATTTCTGGTAGTTAAAATTCTCCTTCTCTGTCTCTAATGCCTGACAGCTTCACTCTTCCCTCTCAATGGAGCTTCCTCCACTCCTGATGGAACAGTGGTGCAGCCGGTGGAGCTGTCACCTCACAGCGCCGGACGCCAGGGTTCAATCCTGAGTAGGAAACAAAACTGCAGATGCTGGTTTAAATCAAAGGTAGACACAAAATGCTGAAGTATCTCAGCGGGTCAGACAGCCTCTCGCGAGAGAAGGAGTGGGTCGAGACCCTTCTTCAATCCTGACCTTGGTTTAGATTTAGATTTAGATTTAGAGATACAGCGCGGAAACAGGCCCTTCGGCCCACCGGGTCCGCGCCGCCCAGCGATCCCCGCACATTAACACTATCCTACACCCACTAGGGACAATTTTTACATTTGCCCAGCCAATTAACCTACAAACCTGTGGAGTTCACGTTTTATTCCTGTGACCTCATGGGGTTCATCGATGGTCTTCAGGAATAACGTTGGCCACGGTGGATATCAGATTGGTGCTTGTGCGAGCTGGAAGTGAACAAATTGGTTTCCAAGTTACACACATACCAATGGCAACTACACTTCAAATGTGTCCAGACATCTGCCTATTAAAAACCCTCCTCCTCACCTGTGTCGGCCATATTACCTGCCAGGTGTTGTCTTGCCCCTCCTCTCTTCCAGCTTCCGTCCCCCCCCCCCCCACCCCCCCACCTATGCTCAGTCTAAAGAAGCATCTCAACACCAAACATCAACTATCCATGTTCTCCAGAGATGCTGCCTGACCCGTTGAGTTACTCCAGCGCTCTGTGTCTTCCCTTCACAAGTGCTTCTTTGACTGTAAAGCACGTTTGGATATCTGAAGGAGGTTGTAGGAACGATGTGTATTTAAGCAGAACTTTACCTTTTCATTAAATTTGCGTCTATTTCTCTTTTTTGTCTTCTTGTGACTGGTGGTAACTATGCTATGGTTGGATTGTCATAAAACCATCTGTCCAGTAAGATCCTTTAACAAGAGAAATTTGCCCTTCTTAGCTGAGCTGACCCTGAAGATGCTTGACTTTGTGTAGGAAAAAAAACTGCAGATGCTGGTTTAAATCGAAGGTAGACACAAAATGCTGGAGTAACTCAACGAGTCAGGCAGCGTCTTGGGAGGGAAGGAATGGGCGACGTTTCGGGTCGAGACCCTTCTTCAGACTGAAGTCAGTGGAAGGGGGGCGGGACAAAGTGTTTAATTCCTCTGAAATGGTCCATGAGGTTGTTCAAAGCCAGAGACACAAGGACCTCCAGAGGCTGGAATCTTGAGTCAGACTCAAAGTGTTGCGGTAACTCAGTGGGTCATGCAGTGTTGTGTGTACGATGAAGGGTCCCAACCTGAAACGCTGCCAGTCCGCGTCCTCTGGAGATGCTGCCTCACTGACCTGCTGCTGGAGTGCGAGGAGGGCCGACGAAGAGGAAGGAGGGCCGCCGAGAACGAAGAGGGGACACAGCCAGGGGGAGAGCCACCGAGAATGAGAGGGGACCTGGTGGAGTGGGGGCCCGACTGCCACGTGGTAGGACACTTCGCTGAACTTTTATAACTTTGTCAGCGGCAAAACATGGCGATGCTTGTGTACTCCCCAGGTGAAGTCTGCTGCATGATTTTACCGGCTGGATGCAGAACAAAGCATTTCACTGTACCTCGGTACTGGGCGGCACGGACTTGGAGGGCCGAAAAGGCCTGTTTCCGGCTGTATGTATATGATATGATATGATATGTGAAACCAAAGTATCATTGAATCATCGAATCATAGTCTAGATTATTTTTTTTTTAGTGATACAGCGTGGAAACAGGCCCTTCGGCCCACCGAGTCCGTGCCGCCCAGCGATCCCCGCACATTAACACTATCCTACACCCACTAGGGACAATTTTTACATTTGCCCAGCCAATTAACCTACATACCTGTACGTCTTTGGAGTGTGGGAGCAAACCGAAGATCTTGGAGAAACCCACGCAGGTCACGGGGAGAACGTACAAAAACTCCGTACAGTACAGCACCCTTAGTCAGGATCGAACCTGAGTCTCCGGCGCTGCATTCGCTGAAAGGCAGCAACTCTACCGCTGCGCCACCGTGCCGCCTAGTTGAGTTGCTCCAGCATTTTGTGCTTTAGTTCAAAGCTAATTAAGGATGAGTAATAAATGTTGGATTTGCCAGCGACACCAAATCCCATGAATGAGGTTTAAAAAATGGCCTCTCTTGACATTCTGGCCAGCAGCCAACAATGCTTGAGTAACTCTGTGATTTTCACTGGTTTAACATGAGGACAGATGGCGTCATTAGTGGTAGACACAAAATGCTGGTTAACTCAGCGGGACAGGCAGCCTCTCTGGAGAGAAGGAATGGGTGACGTTTCGGGCCCAGACCCTTGTTCAGACTGGAATCCGGGGAACGAGAAATAAGGGATACAGATGGTGATGTAGAGAGATTCAGAACAAATGAATGAAAAATTTGCAAAATAGTGATGATAATAAAGGAGACAGGCCATTGTTAAATGTTTGCTAGGTGAGAACGAGAAGCTGGTGTGACTAGGGTGGGGGAGGGGTGGAGAGAGAGGGAATGCTGGGGTTACTTGAGGTTAGAGAAATCAATATTCATGCCCCTGGGCTGTAAGCTGCCCAAGCGGAATATGAGGTGCTGGTACCCCAACTTCCGTTTGCATTCACTGACAGTGGAGGAGGCCCAGGACAGAAAGGTCGGTGTGGGAATGGGAGGGGGAATTAAAGTGTTTGGCAACCGGGAGATCAGGTAGGTCCTGGCAGACTGAGCGAAGGTGTTCAGCGAAACGATTGCCCAGTCTACGTTTCGAAGGTGTTTATTCACAAAATGCTGGAGTAACTCAGCGGGTCAGGCAGCATTTCAGGAGAGAAGGAATGGGTGACGTTTCGTGTCGAGACCCTTCTTCAGACTGATGTCAGGGGGGCGGGACAAAGGAAGGATATAGGTGGAAACAGGAAGATAGAGGGAGATCTGGGAAGGAGGAGGGGAAGAGAGGGACAGAGGAACTATCTAAAGTTGGAGAAGTCGATGTTCATACCATTGGGCTGCAAGCTGCCCAGGCGAAATATCAGGTGCTGTTCCTCCAATTTCCGGTGGGCCTCACTATGGCACTGGAGGAGGCCCATGACAGAAAGGTCAGACTGGGAGTGGGAGGGGGAGTTGAAGTGCTACGTTTGGACTGTCAGGGTCGCTGGACAGAGTCGAGGGAGGTTACTTGGTAAACAAACTCCTCACCACTCCTCCCATGTTGCTGCTAACCCTGTCGTTGTCTCTCTGAAAGCAAACGGCTGCCTTGCCTTTGCTCCGTGTGACGGACGGGAGCTGGGTCCAGACAGGACTGGACTGGGCCTGTGGGTGGGTGGGACTGTCGGGGAAGGGTGTGGCAGCAAGGAATGAATCCCTGGGCTGTATTTGGAGGAGGAAAATCTGAAAGCTAGTTTCTCAACTTCACTTCTGACCGAACACCTCGGCCCCCTGAAGCAATCATTCATTGACTTCTACCTTTACGATGACGCCAAGATACACAAAAAGCAAACCAAACAAATAAACTCGGCAGCATGGTGCAACACACTGGGCGATGAAGCAGCATCGGAGGTGGCTACGTGTTTGCTTTTGATAAGGGGGGGCACTTTATTTATTTGCCCTCAATGCTGCTCGCACTTGGCTTTTGCCGGGGCCTATGGTAAAGAAATAAAAATAGATTGGGTCTGTAGAGCTGAGGGCCTTGGGGTGAAGGGTTTCTTTCCAAAACAGATTCGGGGAGGGGCGGAGAAGGGAGTGAATTTGTTGGTTATTTCCTTTTCCCGGGAAGCCCGTGTTAAACACCGTTTGCAGAAGCCTCACGGAAGCTGTTATCAGGCAACTGAACCACCCTACCACAACCGGAGAGCAGTCCTAAACTACTGTCTACCTCATCGGTGACCCTCGGACTATCCTTTCACAAAATGCTGGAGTAACTCAGCGGGTCAGGCAGCATCTCGGAAGAGAAGGAATGGGCGACGTTTCGGGTCGAGACCCTTCTTCAGACTGATGTCAGGAGGGGCGGGACAAAGGAAGGATATAGATGGAGACAGGAAGATAGAGGGAGAACTGGGAAGGGGGAGGGGAAGAGAGGGACAGAGGAACTATCTAAAGTTAGAGAAGTCGATGTTCATACCACTGGGCTGCAAGCTGCCCAAGCGAAATATCAGGTGCTGTTCCTCCAATTTCCGGTGGGCCTCACTATGGCACTGGAGGAGGCCCATGACAGAAAGGTCAGACTGGGAGTGGGAGGGGGAGTTGAAGTGCTCGGCCACCGGGAGATCAGTTTGGCCAACGTGGACCGAGCGCAGATGTTGAGCGAAGCGATCGCCGAGCCTGCGTTTGGTTTCGCCGATGTGAATAAGTTGACATCTAGAGCAGCGGATGCAATAGATGAGGTTGGACTATCCGGGCCGCCTCCTGGTCCGGGCGGCCGCCATTGGTGGAGCGGGAGCACGTGGCCACTGGCTGGGTGAGGTCACGTGGGGCGGAGGGCGGTGACATCACCTTGTCTCTTATTTGGGAGTGAGGAAGTTGGCAACCCTACCTGTCGCCTCCCCCCCCCAGTCCAATAACCCACTGTGGTAACTCCGTTGCTGCAACTTTGGTTTTGAGATCTTTCATTTATATGATTGATTCCGCCAATTACCAGGCAACATAGTGGGCCGAATTAGTCAGATAGATTGAAGAACTATAGATCAAGTGGTGGAGCTGCTGCCTCACAGTGCCAGTGTCGGTTCGTTCCCCACTGCGGATGTTGTCTGTGTGTGCTTTGTACCTTCTTCCTGTGACCGCGTGGGTTTTCTCTGGGTGCTCCGGTTTCCTCCCACACAGTCCAAAGATGTACGGTTTTGTAGGGTAATTGGCTTCTGTAGATTGTTCATTGTCCCTAATGTGTGGGATAGTGCTAGTGCACGAGTGGTCAGTGGGCCAGAGGACCTATCCCCACGCTCTCCTCCAAACTCTAAACTCTAAGATGTGAAAGTGGGATAACATAGAACTAGTGTTTGGATGAGCAATGGTTTGCGTGGACTCGGTGGGCCAAAGGGCTCATTTCTATGCTATACCTCTAAACTAAACTAAACTCAAGAAACTAAAAGTTCAGATAATGGCTGTCCACTTTCTTTGGTAAGGTAGGGACCTACAGTTAAAAGTTAAATACTTCATGATTCTTCATTGAAATGTTGGTTCCATGTTGAGGATCACAACGGATGTTCAAGACTGCGCAGAGATGAATAACTGACACAGAGAAGGCAACACTCTGAGCGTGATGGGATGATCAATAATCACATTGGTGTGTGATCTGAGGCAGGCGGTGAGCCAACGCCCTTCGGCCCAACGAGTCCATGCCGACCCGTATACACTGGAATATAGAAGGATGAGGGGGGATCTTATTGAAACATATAAGATAATTAGGGGATTGGACACATTAGAGGCAGGAAACATGTTCCCAATGTTGGGGGAGTCCAGAACAAGGGGCCACAGTTTAAGAATAAGGGGTAGGCCATTTAGAACGGAGATGAGGAAGAACTTTTTCAGTCAGAGAGTGGTGAAGGTGTGGAATTCTCTGCCTCGGAAGGCAGTGGAGGCCAGTTCGTTGGATGCTTTCAAGAGAGAGCTGGATAGAGCTCTTAAGGATAGCGGAGTGAGGGGGTATGGGGAGAAGGCAGGAACGGGGTACTGATTGAGAGTGATCAGCCATGATCGCATTGAATGGCGGTGCTGGCTCGAAGGGCTGAATGGCCTACTCCTGCACCTATTGTCTATTGTCTATTGACCAGCGATCCCCGCACACTAACACTATCCTACACACACTAGGGACAATTTACAATTGTTATCAAAGCCAATTAACCTACAAACCTGTGTGTCTTGGAGTGTGATTTAGACTTAGATTTTTTAGATTTAGAGATACAGCGCGGAAACAGGCCCTTCGGCCCACCTAGTCCGCGCCGCCCAGCGATCCCCGCACATTAACCTACACACACTAGGGACAATTTTTGTTTAACATTTTACCCAGCCAATTAACCTACAAACCTGTACGTCTTTGGAGTGTGGGAGGAAACCGAAGATCTCGGAGGAAACCCACGCAGGTCACGGGGAGAACGTACAAACTCCATACAGACAAGCACCCGTCTGAAGAAGGGTCTCGACCCAAAACGTCACCCATTCCCTCTCTCCTGAGATGCTGCCTGACCTGCCGAGTTACTCCGACATTTTGTGAATAAATACCTTCGATTTGTACCAGCATCTGCAGTTATTCTCTTACAGCACACGTAGTCGGGATCAAACCCGGGTGTCCAGCGCTCTAAGGCAGTAGCTCTACCACTGCGCCACCGTGCCGCAAAAGTTAAAAGATTTTACATCCATGTCCTACTCTGGAGCACAGTGGTCACAGCTGACCCATCAAGGCAGTGCTATGTCGTTGTCTACAAGGTGCAATCTCTCAGATGCAGCACTAAAATGACATCTATTTTCAGTTTCGCAATTTCACATAAAATGTCCTCCAACATTTCAGAGAGAGTTTCAAGTGAGTTTGCTCCGGCCTTGGTCAATATTCAGTCCATATAATTAAAAACATAGCGATAGGAGGAACTGCAGATGCTTGTTTACAAAGAAAGGCACAAAGTGCTGGAGAAACTCAGTGGGTCCGGCAGCATCTCAGGAGAACATGGATAGAGAAGGGTCTGAAGAAGGGCTTCGACCCAAAATCTCCTCTGTCCATGATATCCAAGGATGCTGCCTGACACACTGAGTTACTCCAGCATTTTGTGTCACTTTTTTATAATTAAAAAGTAAGCCCTGCATTCCCTCTGTCCCTCACCCACCCTAGTCATGTGGAGATAGAAACAAAGAAACATAGAAACATAGAAACATAGAAAATAGGTGCAGGAGTAGGCCATTCGGCCCTTCGAGCCTGCACCGCCATTCAATATGATCATGGCTGATCATCCAGCTCAGTAGCCTGTACCTGCCTTCTCTCCATACCCCCTGATCCCTTTAGCAAAAAGGGCCACATCTAACTCCCTCTTAAATATAGCCAATGAACTAGCCTCAACTACCTTCTGTGGCAGAGAATTCCACAGACTCACCACTCTGTGTGAAGAAATGTTTTCTCATCTCAGTCATAAAAGACTTCCCCCTTATCCTTAAGCTGTGACCCCTGGTTCTGGACTCCCCCAACATCGGGAACAATCTTCCCGCATCTAGCCTCTCCAACCCCTTAAGAATTTTATATGTTTCTATAAGATCCCCCCTCAGTCTACTAAATTCCAGCGAGTACAAGCCCAGTCTATCCAGTCTTTCCTCATATGAAAGTCCCGCCATCCCAGGGATCAATCTGGTGAACCTTCTCTGTACTCCCTCTAAGGCAAGAACGTCTTTCCTCAGATTAGGAGACCAAAACTGCACACAATACTCCAGGTGCGGTCTCACCAAGGCCCTGTACAACTGCAGCAGAACCTCCCTGCTCCTAAACTCAAATCCTCTTGCTATGAATGCCAACTTACCATTCGCTTTCTTCACTGCCTGCTTCACCTGCATGCTTGCTTTCAATGACTGGTGCACCATGACACCCAGGTCACGTTGCATCTCCCCTTCTCCCAATCGGTCACCATTCAGGTAATACTCTGCTTTCCTGTTCTTGCTGCCAAAGTGGATAACCTCACATTTATCCACATTATATTGCATCTGCCATGCATTTGCCCACTCGCCTAATCTATCCAAGTCACTCTGCAGCCTCCTAGCATCCTCCTCGCAGCTAACACTGCCACCCAGCTTCGTGTCATCCGCAAACTTAGAGATGTTGCATTCAATTCCCTCGTCCAAATCATTAATATACACTGTAAATAACTGGGGTCCCAGCACTGAGCCTTGCGGTACCCCACTAGTCACTGCCTGCCATTCCGAAAAGGACCCGTTTATTCCTACTCTTTGCTTCCTGTCCGCCAACCAATTTTCTATCCACCTCAAAACTGAACCCTCAATACCGTGTGCTTTAAGTTTGTACACCAATCTCCTATGTGGGACCTTGTCGAAGGCCTTCTGAAAGTCCAGATATAACACATCGACTGGTTCTCCCTTATCCACTCTACTAGTTACATCCTCGAAAAATTCTATAAGATTCGTCAGACATGATTTGCCTTTGGTAAATCCATGCTGACTTTGTCCGATGATTTCACCACTTTCCAAATGTGATGCTATCACATCTTTAATAACTGACTCTAGCATTTTCCCCACTACCGATGTTAGGCTAACTGGTCTATAATTCCCCG
>NC_135985.1:23926347-24082609 GCF_053455715.1 Rhinoraja longicauda
AACAATCTGAAGCAGCGCAAAAATATACTGAAATGGAACAACGGAATAACCAAAGGAGGTAGAGTTAAAAGTAAGAGCGTGTGGCGGCATTCCTGGAAAATGGGTGTGAAAGAGGTAACTTGTTCAGGAGATAGACACAAATAGCTGGAGTAACTCAGCGGGACAGGCAGCATCCCTGGAGAGAAGGAATGGGTGACGTTTCGGGTCGAGACCCTTCTTCAATGTTGGGGGAGTCCAGAACCAGGGGGCACAGTTTAAGAATAAGGGGTAGGCCATTTAGAACGGAGATGAGGAAAAACTTTTTCACCCAGAGAGTTGTGAATCTGTGGAATTCTCTGCCTCAGAAGGCAGTGGAGGCCGATTCTCTGGATGCTTTCAAGAGAGAGTTAGATAGAGCTCTTAAAGATAGCGGGGTCAAGGGATATGGGGAGAAGGCAGGAACGGGGTACTGATTGTGAATGATCAGCCATGATCACAGTGAATGGCAGTGCTGGCTCAAATGGCCAAATGGCCTACTCCTGCACCTATTGTCTATTGTCTATTGTCTATAATTTTGTGATGCAACGTGCCGTGAGGATGGACTGGATGGATGGAAGGAAGTGAGGAGCCTGTGATGGACTGGGCTGTGCTCACTACTCTCTGCTGGTTCAGGCAGTAAAGTGCAGAGCAGTTGCCGTACCTGGCTGAGATGCCTCCCGTCAGAATCTATATACTAAAACTCTCGTTTGTATGTTTGTTTGTTCCTGAACTACAGCCAAAACGGTACACGATAGCGCGACAATTTTAGGCCCACCTTACTCACCGTTGTCCCTTTGGTGCTAATGGAAGAAGTTTAATTGAAATCGGTGTTATATTTTTAGTTATTCACATTTTAGTTTAAATCTATCTCCTAGGGAGGGAGGGGGGAGGGGGGAGGGGGGAGGGAGGGGGGAGGGAGGTAGGGAGGAGTATAAGGGGGGTTGACGGGGATGGAGTGGGGGGGAGGGGAAGGGGAGGGGAAGGTGGTGGGGAAGGGGTAGGGGTGGAGGGAGGGGGAGAAGGGGAGGAGGGAGGGGGAGGGGAGGAGGGAAGGGAAGAGGTGGAGGGAGGGAGGGGCGGGAGGGAGGGAGGGATGGGGGAGGGAGGGGGGTTTGGGGAGAGAGGGGAGGGGGGAGTGGGGGAGGAGGGAGTGAGGGAGGAGAGGATGCTGCACAAATGCAGGAGAGGTTTGGGCCCAACGAGTCCACTTGGCCTAGTACTTTCTAAAACCCATCTGTAGAAATTCATGATAATCCTAGCGGACATGTCAAATCTTCTCAAATGCCTAAGAAAGTAAATATGTGTAGGAGGAAATTGCAGATGCTGGTTTACACCAAAGATAGACACAAAATGCTGGAGTATGTGTCAGGCAGCATCTCTGGAGAAAAGGAATAGGTGATGTTTCGGGTCGACACCCTTCTTCAAACTGAGAAAGCAAATCTATTGACGAGCTTGACCACTGCATCTGTGTGAAGGGACCAGGTTAGGTTGCTGGGGATATGGATGGAAGGAGTTTTGAGCATCTCCACAGAAGCTGCTTTGATGAGGACAGTTTAGTTTAGTTCAGTTTTACTTTTAGTTTAGAGATACAGCACAGAAACAGATCCTTCGGCCCATCGAGTCTGTGCCGACCAGCGACAAGCAACACCCCGCCCCCCCACACTAACACTGTCCTACACACACTAGGGACAATTCACAAGTTTCCAAATCAATTGACCTACATACCTGGACATCTTTGGAGTGTGAGGGGAAACTGGAGCACCCGGTGAAAAACCCATGCAGGTTACGGGGAGAATGTACAAACTCCGTACAGACAGCACCCGTAGGCAGGATCGAACTCGGGTCTACTCTACCACTGATAGGCACCTCTCCCCACCCACACTCTGTAGGTCAACGATGAACTCTTTTGCTTGCTGATGTTGAGGGCTAGATTGTGGTTCTGCCAGAGCTGACATCTCTGGGTCTTCAACACAAGGCACTTGCTAACTTGTCCAGTAAGTTCACTACCTCTCGCAAGGAACCACACTGGTTAGACCACACTGAAACTAAAAAGGAAGTGATGACTGTGTTTTGTGGCATGGCAATGTAGGAACTTTGAGGAGCGTGGGTATTAGTGAATCTGCACGTTAATAATATTTCAGCAGATAGCCCTCAAATTATCTGTTAGATTGAGCAGTACATGGAACAGTGAAAAGGCAGGCAGTAAAATAATACATTTTGTAGACTGTAAGCGAGTTTTCTTCTGGGTAGTCTGTCTCTGTGTAATGTAAATCTTTACATTTTTAATATTAAACAGTAAAGGCCTTCACATAAAGGAGAAGTGATTGGGAATTGATTCCTGCTGCTTTATACGTTAGAGTCCTTTGGATGACTGGGAACGCTGTTAATGTTGGTTGCCTCTTCCTTTAAGTATTGCAGCTGAGGGCTCTTGAGGAGATACCTGATTAGTGCCTATTCTGCTTGATGCTGAGCTTAAAGAAGAGACAAGCAGGAATTATGACAGGATAAGTGGCACGAGGAGGCGATTTACTGAAAATTGCGCTGCACATGTGGCACTCCTGTCATGTGTTTATTCACATTGGGGTTTTTTAAGCCCAGAAGTTCCTGAATTGATGAGTGGTGAGGAGGACGAAGTGACAATTAGATGGCGGCAGTGTGATGGGAGCTCTGTGATACAGCAGCCATTTCCCATCGTGTGGAATGGTGGAAGAGGGTTGGACGACGCACTGTAGGAAGGATACACAGACCTTGGAACAAGTTTTGTCTCTATTCATCATTCTGCGAGGAAGGGAAGTGAGTTACAATTAAGGGGCCGCAGCGGTAGAGTTGCTGCCTTACATCGCCAGAGACCCAGATTCGATCCTGACTACAGGTGCCACGAAATGCTGGAGTAACTCAGCAGGTCAGGCAGCCTCTTGGAGAGAAGGAATGGGTGACGTTTCGGGTCGAGACCCTTCGGTCACCCATTCCTTCTCTCCTAGATGCTGCCTGACCCGCTGAGTTACCCCAGCATTTTGTGTCTACCTTCGATTTGAACCAGCATCTGCAGTTATTTTCCTACACAGCCTACAGGAAGATGAACACGGAATTAGTGGGCAAAAGAGCTTGTTTTCTGCATTGTATGTCTAAAGTCCAAAGTCTAAAGATGGGACAAATTTTAGTTATATTCTTTCAAATTGACAAGGAACACAGAAGACATACAGGTATGTAGGTAAATTGGTTTGGTAAATGTAAAAATTGTCCCTAGTGGGTGTAGGATAGTGTTAGTGTGCGGGGATCGCTGGGCGGCGCGGACCCGGTGGGCCGAAGGGCCTGTTTCTGCGCTGTATTTCTAAATCTAAAAAAAATCTAACATTGAACGGTACAGCACCAGAACAGCCCTTCAGTCTGAAGAAGGGTCTGAAGAAGGGTCTCAACACGAAACGTCACCCATTCCTTCTCTCCAGAGATGCTGCCTGGACCGCTGAGTTACTCCAGCATTTTGTGTCACCTTCAGCACACAATGTCTGTGCTGAACATGATGCCCAGACCAACTCTTATCTGCCTTTACAGTCAATATCCGTCCATGCCCTGCATACCATTTGCCTATCCAAAACTCTCTTAAATGCCACTGACATTTCTGTTTCCACCATCACATCCTGTCAGCATGGTCCACCCTCTGTTTAAAAAAGATGACCGAATAATTTCTTAAACGCCACTCTCATTTCTGCCTGCATCCATCATTCTCTATGTAAACAAACTTGTCCCACACATTTCCTTCAAACATTGCCCCTCTCATAATAATAATAGTAATAGTAATAATAATAATAATAATAATAATAATAATAATAATAATAATAATAATAATAATAACAATAACAATAATAATAATAATAATAATAATAATAATAATAATAATAATAATAATAATAATAATAATAATAATAATAATAATAATAATAATAATAATAATAATAATAATAATAATAATAATAATAATAATAATAATAATAATAATAATAATATTCCTTTATTCGTCCCACACCGGGGAAATCTGCAGCGTTACAGCAGCAAAGTGGATAGCAAGAGGCATTCATTTACATTAAAAATAAAGATAAGGATAATTGTCATCATTTACTGTGTTGTTTTTTTTACTGTTACTGTTAACTGGTCTGTTGACTCGTCTGCTGGGAGCAGTGCTGGTTGTGCAGTCTCACAGCAGCGGGAAGGAAGGACCTCCTATATCTCTCCTTCACGCACTTGGGGTGAAGGAGTCTGCCACTGAAGGAGCTGCTCAGTGCAGTGACAGTGTCCTGCATGGGGTGGGGAGTCGTTGTCCAGCAGCGATGTTAACTTTGCCATCATCCTCCTCTCTCCCACCGCCTGCACTGAGTCGAGGGGGCAACCCAGGACAGAGCTGGCCTTCCTGACCAGCTTGTCGAGTCTCTTCCCATCCGCCGCTGAGATGCTGCTGCTCCAGCAGACCACTCCATAGAAGATGGCTCATCTTCAATCTATGCTCGTTAGTATTTGATTTTTCCATCCTGGGCAAAAGGTTCTGACTGTCTACCCTCTCTATAAGCTCTTGTGGTTTTACAAGAGATTGCTGCAAGATGAAGGGTGTGAAGGTTGCCCATCCCTCAGCTGCCGCTTTGATCCCTATCACCGGCTGGCCATCCATTGCATCATTGGTAGGAAAAAAACTGCAGATGCTGGTTTAAATCGAAGGTTGACACAAAATGCTGGAGTAACTCAGCGGGTCAGGCAGCATCTTGGGACAGAAGGAATGGGTGACGTTTCGGGTTGAGACCCTTCGGGTCGACCCGACAAAATTGTAAACTAACAATTTAGTTAAATAACAATTTTAATAAACGAACAATTTTACCCGGGTGAGTTGGTAAATTGGCCGAAGATTGTAGCTGAGTGGTAAAATCTGCAGGACATTCATAGGAATGAGGGGAGAATAAGCCACAGAATATCCCAAAATTAATGGGAGAATGGGTTAGCATAGACTTGATTGGCCAGAGTGGCCCCCTTCTGTTCCTCATTTGAAAAAGGTTCGTCCTCACACGCTCCTTAAACCTTTTGGTTTAAATTTTAAATTTGCAGCTTCTGATCTTTGAGTGGTTTCCTATCACCTTTGGCCATGGGGTGGAAGCCAAGACTATCCAGACAGCGACTGAATAAAATCTGTTTGGACAGTCTCAGTCTAATGCTAATGGCATCGGTCCTCAGCACAAAACCGTTCTTGCGGTTCATGATTCACAACTGGCACAGGAGTCTACAGAACATTTGCTCTGAAACTGGTGACTACAAATAAACACTCGACAGGCGAGGATTGAGAGAATGGCTCAACTCCAACTGTTTAAGGGGGAATGACCAACATTTATTGGCTTGGAGTACACAATGATCTTCTGCATAGCGAATGGCAAGAGTTCTTGATCAGTCGAGGTGTCAGGGGTTATGGGGAGACGGCAGGAGAATTGGGTCGAGAGGGAAAGATAGATCAGTCATGATTGAATGACAGAGTAGACTTGATGGGTCGAATGGCCTAATTCTGCTCCTAATTCTGCTTCTATGAAGAGGTCAACTCTCACCTCACCTCAATCAATATGGATACTTGTGAATGAACAAAACACCTAATGACCAGCTGAAATCCAGGCAAGTTCAGAAATCCAATCAATGTTCATTTACAATATTTCCTCACATTGTTCCTCAAGAAGGCAGCCAGTATCATCAAAGACCAGCGCCACCCTGAGCATGCCTTCATTTCACTCCTCCCATTGGGAAGAAGGTAAAGACGTCTGAAAACTATGATCACCAATTTCAACAACAACAACCATCAGGCTCTTAAACACTACACAACACTTGGGCGTCACGGTGGCGCAGCGGTAGAGTTGCTGTCTTGCAGCTAATGCCGCGCCAGAGACCCGGGTTCGATCCCGACTACGGTCGCCGTCTGTACGGAGTTTGTACGTTCTCCCCGTGACCTGCGTGGGTTTTCTCCCAGATCTTCGGTTTCCTCCCACACTCCAAAGACGTACTGGTTTGTAGGTTAATCGGCTTGGTAAATGTAAAAATTGTCCCTAGTGGGTATAGGATAGTGTTAATGTGCGGGGATCGCTGTTCGGCGCGGACCCGGTGGGCTGAAAGGGCCTGTTTCCGCGCTGTATCTCTAAACTAAACTAAGCTAAACTAACCACAATTGTGAACTATGGACTTTCTTTGGTTGTACCACATACTTTTTTTGCACTTGTATTGGGATTATTAATTCAGTGAAGCTTTAAAATATATATTCTCTATGTGTATTGTGTTTACGGGCTTGTTATAATACTGCGCATGAAAATTTTATTGTTCCATTGCTGGTACATATAACAATTGAACAATATTGCCTCTCTTGACATTATTATTGAGAGGCCACACTTAAGTGCAGGGTGGCTGATTTTGGAATAGAGAGAGGGCAGTAATCACACAGTCACAGAGAGATATTGCATGGAGTCAGGCCCTGCAGTTCACCACGTCTGCGGCAAACAACAAGCGACCCTTTTTACACCATTCTTTAGACTTTAGAGATACAGTGCAGAAACCGGCCCTTCAGCGATCACCCCGAACACTAGCACGTTCCTACGCACTGGGGACAATTTACTTTTTTTTTTACCGAAGCCAATTAACCTCCAAACCTGTACGTCTTTGAAGTGTGGGTGGAAACCGGAGCACCTGGAGAAAACCCACGTTGTCACAAGGAGAACGTACACACTCCGTACAGACAGCATCCACTAGTCGGGTCTCTGGCGCTATAAGTCGGCAACTCTGCCAGCTGCAACACTGTGCCGCCAACAGATGATGTGGATCCAGATAAGGAGGCGTTGATTCGCAGATGACTCCTGACTACAGGCAGGCTCTTAGGTTATTTGACCTCCGTAACAAACATTCTCCTTTATGTTTAGGGAATGGATGGGAAACTGGGATAACATTGAATGAGTGTGAATGGCCAGCGTGGACTTGGCATGCCAAGGAGCCTGTCTCCATGCTGTGTCTCTCAACTAAACTGAACTAAATTAAATACTGAGGAGTAGAGAACGGATCCATTTTATTTTATTATCAAAATGGGAATGTTAATGAACAAACTTTGACAATAGATCTTGACTATAGGCCTGATTTAATGAGAAGCCATTGATATTTTCAATCACAAATCAAAGTAGTCGTGTTTACATTGAAAAAGCAATGGTGTGATAGTTCGAGGCTGACATCCCGCTCTCAGCCAACATTGCTGCCTGACATTCTAGGCAGATTGGTCCCACCAGAGATGGACACAAAGTGCTGGAGTAACTCAGTGGGTTAGGCTGCATTTCTGGAGAACATGGATGGGTGATGTTTCGGTGTCTTATTTCCACCTATTTCTCAGATTACTTCCACCTCTGGTTTCAGATTTATTTCAAATTGATGTCAGTCCTGGCTCGTGTTGTAGGTCTTCCTTTCTTCCTGCAAACAAGAGGAATATTAGGTTCAGTTGAGTTTGGCTGACAGTATGCTATGAAGCAGAATTTATCAAGCAAAACTGGCAGGGCTTCTACATTGCAGGCTCAGGGAGGTAGATTGAGTAGAGTTCAAACACAATGTAATGGCACCCAAATTGTGCAGGAAGGAACTGCAGATGCTGGTTCGATGCTGAATAGACACAAAGTGCTGAAGTACCTCAGCTGGCCAGGCACCATCTCTGGAGAAAAGTAACAGGTGATGTTTTGGGTCAAGATCTTTCTTCAGACTGAGCTTGCCTGGATGATTGCCTAAATATCACCTTCGTACTGCATTCGTCAGTCTGAAGAAGGGTCGACCCGAAATGTATAAGAAAATAACTGCAGATGCTGGTACAAATCGATTTATTCACAAAATGCTGGAGTAATTCAACAGGTCAGGCAGCATCTCGGGAGAGAAGGAATGGGTGACATTTCGGGTCAAGACCCTTCTTCTGACCCGAAACGTCACCCATTCCTTCTCTCCCGAGATGCTGCCTGACCTGCTGAGGTACTCCAGCATTTTGTGAATAAATCCACCCGAAATGTCACCTATTCCTTTTCTCCAGAGATGCTGTCTGATCTGCTAGGTTACTCCAGTACTCTGTGTCTGTAATCGCACCCAATGCCAGTACCTCGTTCAAAACACAAAGTGCAGTAGGAACTCAGCAGCTCAGACAAAATTAGTGGAGGAAATGGACAAACAACGTATTGGGTCAGGACCCTTCTTCAGACTGATGCGATAGGGGGGGAGAAAGCTAGAAAAGAGTAGAGGGGCTGAGGCCAAGCTGGAAACAGGTCTGGGAGAGAGGTTCACTGGCAGATGGGTGGAGCCAGTAAGAAGGTGATATTCAGTCAAATACCCAGGCAAACTGTGCACTCAACAGAATGTTCCTATCCTACAGAGATCGTCAGGAAGTACCGGCCTCCCACCAATTTCCCAGCACCCTTGGTTCCAGAGCCTTTCTGGATGATCCGTTTTGCCAGACCACCAGAGGTCACGGACTCGGAGCGGAGATGAACGGTGCCGGAGATAAATAGTGCCAAGCGGCCCAAGCCTCGGACATCGGCTGTGGGAACGGACCCGCCGACTCTGGCCGGGCCGGAGTTCCAGAGCCTCGGCCGCAGGAGGCAAATACGACCCGCCGATCAGCCGCAGGTGTCCCGATGAGGTTGACATCAGCTGCTTCACCTGGCCTGTGCACCACATTATCAGGGGGACTTCCAGGAGGGTGGGGGGGAGTTGGGGGGGTGGTAGGATTCAAATGCCCTATCGTAGTTTTGTGCGGATTAAAAGAGGTGCCGGGCAAAACATTTAAGGGAAGCCATAATTTCAAAGTTGCTTTTGAAATGGAAGATTTGTTTTTGTGTGGTAGCGAAAATTGGTCTTCCTTCCATCAGCCCCCTTTGCCAAAGAAAGCTGCTCACTCCAACACCAAACACAAGCACAATGCCTTCATTAGAATTGGAACTCCTTCACACCAACAACCATCAGGCTCCTGAACATTACACAACACTAACCTCAACTATGAACGATGGGTCCTCTTGAGTTGCTGTTCTGCACTGGTATTGGGGTTATCGATTTATTGAATATTTGTGTATTATATGTGTGCATTGTGGTTACAGGCCTGTTATGCTGCTGCAACTAAGAATTTCATAGAATTTCATAGTTCAGTTATTGGTACACATGACAATGGGACTAGGTTTGCCAACTGTCCCGTATTAGCCGGGACATCCATTATATTGGGCTAAATTGGTTTGTTCCGTAAGGGACCACCCTTGTCCTGTATTAGGCTGTATTAGGCTGTAGGTCTGGACACTGTAGGCCCGGACACTGTAGGCCCATACACTGAAGGCCCGGGAGCTGCTGTAGACCTAGACACTGTAGGCCCGGAGGCCTGGGCGCCGCCTAATGGAGGTTGCATAGCAACCCGCCTCCCGGCCCGGGCGGCCGCCATTGGTGGAGCGGGAGCACGTGGCCGCTGGCTGGGTAAGGTCACGTGGGGCGCGGGGCGGTGACGCCACCTTTTGTCCCTTATTTGGGAGTGAGAAAGTTGGCAATCCTAAATGAGGCACTCTTGACCCTCAACCTGAATAAAATTGGACAGAGAACCATCATCTGTAGGGAGGGATAGGTTAGATTTCAGCTGGATAGTTAGCGATCGTGTTGTGCAATAGTGACCATAAAGTGGTGGGTTTCTGCATTAGGATGGAGAGTGACAGGGTTAATTCAGAGAGTAGGGGCCTGAACTTGAATAAAGGAGACTTTGAAGGTATGAGATGGAAATTGGCTAGGATAGACTGTCAAATTATACTTAAAGGGTTGATAGTGGAGATGCAATGGCGAAAATTTAAAGACCGCATTGATGAACTCCAGAAATTTTTCATCCCTGTCTGGCGAAAAAATAAAACTGGGAAGGTGGCTCAACCGTGGCTGATGAGGGAAATCAAGGATGGTGTTAAATCCAAGGAAGAGGCATATAAATTGGCCAGAAGAAACGGCAAACCAGAGGACTGGGAGAAATTTAGAATTCAACAGAGGAGGACCTGTTCAGCCTACGCTGCCTCAGTAGAGCAGGCAAAATAATAAAAGATCCATCCCACCCCGGCCACCGTCTGTTTGTTCATCTGCCCTCTGGTCGACGTTTCAGGTCAATCAAATCCCGAACAAACAGACTTAAGAACAGTTTTTACCCCAGGGCCATACGAGAACTGAACACTACCTGTGCACTAGGCAACACCGTTAAAAAATCTTGTACTTAATTTAATTGTATTTATGTATTTATTTGTTTTTGCATTTATTGCATATATGTTTGTACGCACCGTCAGGATTGGCTGTTTTTTAATTTCGTTGTACTCGTTGCAATGACAATAAATGAATATTATTATTATTATTATATTATTATTATTATATTATTATTATATATTATTATTATTATTATTATTATTATTATTATTATTATTATTATTATTATTATTATTATTATTATTATTATTATTATTATTATTTATAGAATTCAACAGAGGAGGACAAAGGGGTTAATTAAGAGGGGAAAAAAGAGCATGAAAGAAAGCTTGCGGGGAACATAAAAACTGACTAAACGTTTCTATAGGTATGTAAAAAGGAAAGGATTAGTGAAGATGAATGTAGGTCCCTTGCAGTCAGAAACAGGTGAATTTATAATGGGAAACAAGGAAATGGCATAACAGTTAAATGAGTACTTTGGTTCTGTCTTCGCTAAGGAAGACACAAACAATCTCCCAGAAATACTAGGGGATTGAGGATCTAGTGGGAGAGAGGAACTGAAGGGAATTTACATTAGTCAGAAAATGATGATAGGTAAGCTGTTGGGACTGAAAGCAGATAAATCCCCAGGGCCTGATGGTCTGCATCCCAGAGTACTCAGGGAGGTGGCCCTAGAAATCGTGGATGCATTGGTGATCATTTTTTGATGTTCTCTCGACTCTGGATCAGTTCCTGTGGACTGGAGGGTAGCCAATGTAACTCCACTTTTTAAGAAAGGAGGGAGAGGGAAAACAGGGAATTATAGACCAGTTAGCCTAACATCGGTATTGGGGAAGATGCTGGAATCGATTATTAAAGATGTTATAACAGCGCATTTGGAAAGAAGTGATGGGACCAGTCAAAGTCAGCATGGGTTTATGAAGGGGAAATCATGCTTGACTAATCTTTTGGCATTTTCTGAGCATGTAACAAGTAGAATGGATAAGGGAGAGCCAGTGGGTGTGGGTATCTGGACTTTCAAAAAGCATTTGACAAGGTCCCACACAAGAGATTAGTGTGTAAAATTAGAGCACATGGTATTGGGGGTAGGGTATTGACATGGATAGAGAACTGGTTGGCAGACAGGAAGCAAAGAGAAGGAATTAACGGGTCCTTTTCAGAATGGCAGGCAGTGACTAGTGGGGTGCTGCAAGGCTCGGTGCTGGGACCCCAGTTGTTAACAATAACGATTTAGACAAGGGAATTAAATGTAACATCTCCAAGTTTGCGGATGACACAAAGCTGGGTGGCCGTGTGAGCTGCGAGGAGGATGCTATGAGGCTGCAGGGTGACCTGGATAGGTTGGGTGAGTGGGCAGACGCATGGCAGATGCAGTATAATGTGGATAAATGTGAGGTTATCCACTTTGCTGGCAAGAACAGGAAGGCAGATTATTATCTGAATGGTGTCAGATTAGGAGAAGGGGAGGTGCATCGAGACCTGGGTGTGCTTGTACATCAGTCACTGAAAGTAAGCATGCAGGTACAGCAGGCTGTGAAGAAAGCCTGCTGCTTTCATTGGCCTTCATTGCAAGAGGATTTGAGTTTAGGAGCACGGAGGTCCTACTGCAGTTGTACAGGGTCCTGGTGAGACTGCACCTGGAGTATTGTGTGCAATTTTGGTCTCCTAATTTGAGGAAGGACATTATTGCTGTTATGGGAGTGCAGCGTAGGTTCACCAGGTTAATTCCCGGGATGGTGAGACTGACGTATGATGAAAGAATAGGTTTATGGTCATAGAACAATGAAGTCAAGAGTCAAGGGTGTTTAATTGTCATATGTACCGACAATGCAAAGATGAGTCAAGCAGGACCCCTACTGATGGGAAGATTGTAGTGGGATAGGAACAGGATTCTGAGCAGAGACTTTGATCGAGATGTGCGTAAGGAAATGGGCAGAGTCTGGTGGTGACACCCCTCAAACAAGGGTAGGGATAGCACCGCAGGGGGCTACCTGGGTGGCAGGGGCGTTTTGTTTAAAGACAGGTGTGAACAGTACTGCGTATTTGGAAAGCATGGTGGCGCAGCGGTAGAGTTGCTGCCTTGCAGCACTAGAGACCCGGGTTCGATCCTGACTACGGGTGCCGTCTGTAAAGAGTTTGTATGTTCTCCCCGTGACCGCGTGGGATTTCCCCAGATGCTCCAGTTTCCCCCCACACTCCAAAGGCCTACAGGTTTGTAGATTAATTGGCTTCGGTAAAGATTGCAAAGTGTCCCTAGTTTGTAGGATAGTGCTAGTGTTTGAGGATCGCAGGTCGGCGCGGACTCTGTAGATCGAAGGGCCAGTTTCTGCTGTATCTTTAAATCTAAATCTAAACTAAACACTATTTAACGTATAGACACTGAGAATGAAGGTGTTTTGCACGTTTTTTGATTTTTGTTTTTTGTATTCTGAAGAAAGTTTATTTTTGAAATATCACCTTCCTTACTCGAGCAGCAGGTGGCACACTAAGTATAAAAGTGGAGCGTAACTGTACTGTGCAACAGGCAGAGCAAAGCACCGCATGGATCTGCACAACGACGCAGAGGGATCAGTTCAGTGTGCATCCCCTTAATATGGAGGGTCCCACCTCTGTAGAATGGACACAAGTGGAAGATGTTACTGCACGAGTTTATCCCTGTTATTTACTAATCTTAAGATAACAGAATCACAGTAAGTGTTTGTAGCAGAGTGAAAGAGGTATCCAGGTTAATCCTGTGTTCCAGCTCACCGCCTGTTTTCTTGCAGGTTTCCGTACTTACACTACAATACAATACGATATACCTTTATTGTCATTGTACAGGGGTACAACGAGATTGGGAATGCGCCTCCCATACGATGCAATAAATTAATTAGCTAGTCAGTATTAATTTAAACAACCCAATGAAACAAATTGGAACAGTTTTAAAACAGAATAAAGTGCAAGTAGGTCTGTGCCTGATCACTGTGAGATGTGACCATCCGGCTCAGCAGGACCGGTTCATAGCAGCTATGGCCCTGGGGATGAAGCTGTTCCTGAGTCTGGAGGTGCGGGCGTAGAAGGCCTTGTATCATCTGCCCAATGGTAGAAGTTCGAACAGACTGTTGCAGGGGTGTGAAGAGTCTTTGTGGATGCTGGTGGCTTTTCTGAGGCATCGTGTGTTGTAGATGCCCTCCAAGGCTGGTAGCTGTGTTCCGATGGTCCTCTGAGCTCTATGGACTACCCGCTGGACAGCTTTCCTCTCTGCCTCCGTGCAGCTGAGATACCACACAGGGATGCCATGTGTTAGGATGCTCTCTATGGTGCAGCGGTAGAATGTTGTCAGCTGCTGTTGGGGTAGACCAGACTTTGTCAGTGTTCTTAGGTAGAGCAGTCGTTGCTGCGCCTTCTTGACCAGCACAGCAGTGTTAGTGG
This sequence comes from Rhinoraja longicauda, assembly GCF_053455715.1. Lineage (NCBI taxonomy): Eukaryota > Metazoa > Chordata > Chondrichthyes > Rajiformes > Arhynchobatidae > Rhinoraja > Rhinoraja longicauda. The sequence goes on from NC_135985.1 coordinate 23,940,016, forward strand.
ACCATGTTAGGTCCTCCGAAATGTGAGTGCCCAGAAACTTGAAGCTGGACACTCTCTCCACACTGTCCCCGTTGATAAAGATTGGAGCGTATTCCCCGTTGTGTGACCTACGGAAGTTGATGATCAGCTCCTTGGTCTTGGTGGTATTTAGGGACAGGTTGTTATCAGAGCACCAGTCCGCCAGGTTCTGCACCTCGGCTCTGTAGATTGTTTCATCACCGTTGGTGATCAGCCCGATCACCGTTGTGTCATCTGCAAACTTGACAATGGTGTTGGTGTCGAATGCAGGAACACAGTCGTGTGTGAATAGGGAGTAGAGCATGGGGCTCAGAACAGCCCTGTGGTGTGCCGGTACTCAGGGTGATGGTGGAGGACAGGTGCGGACCTATTCTCACTGCCTGCGGTCGCTCCATCAAGAAGTCCAGGATCCAGTCACATAACGCTGAGCTGAGGCCTAGCTGGTGGACAATAGACAATAGACAATAGACAGGAGGAGGCCATTCGGCCCTTCGAGCCAGCAACGTCATTCAATGTGATCATGGCTGATCATTCTCAATCAGTACCCCGTTCCTGCCTCCGCCCCATACCCCCTGACTCCGCTATCCTTAAGAGCTCTATCTAGCTCTCTCTTGAATGGAGTTTGGTGATGAGCTTGGTGGGGATGACCGTGTTGAAGGCAGAGCTATAACATCCTCACGTGCGTGCCCTGTCTCTCCAGGTGAGTCAGGACAGTGTGAAGAGCCAGAGAGATGGCATCCCCTGTGGATCTGTTTGCCCTGTATGCAAATTGATGCGAGTCCAGTGAGGCAGGGATGCTGGATTTGATGTGTGAGAGGACCAGCCTTTCAAAGCACTTCATGACTACAGGAGTTAGGGCAAGCGGGCGGTAGTCGTTCAGGTTGGTGATCTTTGCTTTTTCGACACCGGCACTATGGTAGCCGACTTCAGGCACTTGGGGACCATAGCCAGAGATAGTGACAGGTTAAAGATCCTGGTGAATACCTCAGCCAACTGTTCAGCACAGTCCCTAAGTACCCTTCCTTGAACTCCATCCGGTCCTGCAGCCTTGCGTGGGTTGACCCTTCGCAGAGCGCGTTGTACATCCTGTGTGCTCAGTTGCAAGACCAGTCCATCCGCCTCGGCTGGGGTTCTTTCACTCAAGGTGGTTTTGCCAGTTTCGAAGCGGGCAAAGAAGGTGTGAAGTTCGTTGGTTAGTGTGATATCGCTGTGGGGGCAGGCAGGGCTGCTCTTGTAGCCAGTGATGTCCCTGACACCCTGCCACATGCTTCTGGTGTTCGTGGTATTGAAGCGGTCTTCCACCCGTTGCCTGTGGGTGTCTTTGGCCCTTTTAATACCTTTGTTCAGGTTTGACCTGGCAACACTGTATGCTGAAGTGTCACCAGACTTAAAGGCATTGTTGAGTGCCCTCAGCAGGTTCTGTACCTCCTTATTCATCCAGGGCTTCCGGTTTGGGAACATCTTTATTTCCTTGTCCACCGTGACATTCTCCACACAGCAGTTGATTTAGGAGAGCACAGTGGATGTGTATTCCTCCAAGTCTACCTCTGAACCGTAGGTGGCCTGTTGTGCAAACAGGTCCCAGTCGGTGCGATCAAAGCAGTCCTGGACTTGTAGGGTGGCATCCTCGGGCCATATTTTGACCGTCTTTATTGTAGGTTTGGTCTTGCGGATGAGGGGTTTGTATGCGGGCAGTAGAAACAGTGAGAGGTGATCGGATTGTCCCAGGGGTGGGCAGGGGAGAGCTCTGTATGCATCCTTTACGTTGGTATACACCTTGTCCAGTGTGTTTGAGCCCCTGGTAGGGCACTGCACATGCTGATGGAATTTGTGGGGCGCGGCTCGTAGGTCGACCTGATTAAAGTCCCCGGCAACAATGAAGGCACCGTTGGGGTGGGCATCCTGCTGCTTGCTGATGGCCGAGTGCAGCTGTGCTAGCGCTAGGTTAGCATTAGCCTGTGGGGGAATGTAGGCGGCCATGATGATGACCACAGTAAACTCCCAAGGCAGATAGAACAGCCTACATTTGAGCAGTAGGTACTCCAGGTGTGGGGAACAGTAGCTCTCTATTCCAGTGTGGTTGGTGCACCAGTCATTGTTGATGTAGACACAGAGCCCACCGCCCTTGCTCTGACCGGAGTCCTTTGTTCTATCCGCCCGCTGTAGTGACCGGTTCGTGAGCTCCACAGCCCCGTCGGGAACCAGAGCATTGAGCCACATCTCCGTGAAGATCAGCGAGCAGCAGTCTTTCAGGGATCGCTGGGTGTTGATCCATAGCCTTACCTCATCCAGCTTGTTGGAGAGTGACCGGACACTGGCGAGAAAGACGCTTGGTAGGGATGGTCTTTGTGGAGCCCTCCGTAGCCTGGCCGACACCCCACCCCCACTCTCTGTCCATAGCCTGGCCTATACCCCACCCCCGCTCTCCCTCCGTAGCCTGGCCTGCACCCCCGCTCTCCTGCACCCCCACTCTCTGTCCGTAGCCTAGATTTTGGCAAGGGTTTTATAGTACTCACAAGCCTGAGTGACAGACTATTAACTGAATCGGAATGATTGAAGTTGAATTCTAGATATGGGTTATGAATCCAATAATCTAGTGGTGTCACCATCGTAGCCCTGCTGTGATACGCCTGCAATCACTGTGTTTAACTGGCTATTCCTCAGGTGAGAAATTAAACCATATGTGAGATTGGAGGTGTCAAGAAATTTGCTTTCTTATTTCGGCAAACTTGGTCTTTTCACTGCACCCATAAACTTCTCATTTAGATTCACTTGTTACAAAAAATGCCACTATCATCTCTGCCCCCACTCCCAGTACTGGCAGTGTGTTCCCAGCACCCACCTGTGTAAAAAAACGGTCCTGTAAATCTGCATTAAACTTGTTCCTCTCACCTTAAATCTATGTCTCTAGTATTTGATCTTTCCATCCTGGGAGAAAAGGTTCTGACTGTCTATCCCGACTATGCTTCTCATAATTTTATATAGTTCTAACAGGTCTCCCCTCAACCTCCGCCCTTCCAGAGAAAGCAATACATTGTCCAGCCTCTCCTTGCAGTTAAAACGCGTTAACCCAGGCGTCGTTCTGGTAACAGACACAAAATGCTGGAGGAACTCAGCGGGTCAGGCAGCATCCGTGGAGGGAAATGGACAGGTGACCTTCTGGGTCGGGACCCTTCTTCAGACTGATCATCACTCCCAATCTGAACTGTTGTTTGTCCAAGGTAGACACAAAATGCTGGAGTAACTCAGCGGGTCAGGCAGCATCTCAGGAGAGAAGGAATGGGTGATGTATCAGGTCGAGACCCTTCTTCAGTCTGTCTGTCCACCTCCCTCCACAGATGATTGCTGACCCGCTGACTGAGGTCCTCCAGCAAGCTACTTTTCTTGTGTGGGAAGAAGGGTCTCGACCCGAAACGTCACCCATTCCTTCTCTCCAGAGATGCTGCCTGACCCGCTGAGTTACTCCAGCATTTTGTGTCTGTGATGCTACTTTTCTTGTTTGGTTACGTTTCCAGCGTCTGCAGTCTCTTGTGCTCAACTTGTTAGAGAAGCTGAACTCTGATGCTTAGATAACTTTTCCCTTTCCCAACGTGACGGACTTACAGTAGGTAATCTATAATATTTCCATTCTCCCACTAGGTAAAGGCTTCCTTTATGTATGATTTTAATCCAACCCCAGTCCACCAGAGTAAAGGAGAGGATCAGGGTTTAAATGCCAAATTTTAAAATCGATTTTTAGGTCAAGTGGCTGATTGGAACTTTAGTGCTGAGAGACAATGGTGAAAACAAGGAACTGCAGGTGCTAGTCACCAAAAAAAGGCACAACATCCTGGAGTAACACAGAGGGTCAGGTATTATCTCTGGAGAACATGGACAGGTGACATTTCAGCTTGGGACCCTTCTTCTGACTGATTGTAGGGGTGGGGGGGGGGGGGGGCAGGACAAAGTCAGGCAGGTGATCCAAGTAAGGAGGTGTTTTTGAAAGGCAGAAGGTTGGATAAAGGCCAGAGATGAAAAGACATCTGTGTGAGACAAAAGGATAGAATTACGAATTGTGAAGCGAGAGGAAGGAATGTACATAAGGGGAGAGTTAAGGTGGGGTCCAGGGGAGGGGGGAAAGTAAGGTGGGGGTATATGGGAGAAAAAGGGAGAGGGGGAGGGTTATAGAGTTATAAAATTGGGGAATTCAATGTTTATAACATCGGGTTGTAACCTACCCAAACTGAATATGAGGTGTTGTTCCTCTAGTTTGCATTAGGTCTAACTCTGGCAATGGAGGAGGCCCAGGACAGAAAGACTATTCTCGCAATCTGGATTAAACTTAGGTTAGCCCTTTGGATTCTCATTTATGTGCACACTCAGTTTTTAAGCATGGCCAAAATATTTTGACTGATTTTAAATTTCCCTCAGACTAATTATCACAGGATGGGCAGCAGCAATAGAGCTACTGCCTTACAGCACCAGAGACCCTGGTTCAATCCTGACTATGGGTGCTCGTCTGTGCGGAGTTTGTACGTTCTCCCCGTGACCCGTGTGGGTTTTCTCTGAGATCTTCGGTTTCCTCCCACACTCCAAAGACGTACAGGTTTGTAGGTTAATTAGCCTGGTATAAAATGTATCATTGTCCCTCATGTGAGCAGGGTAGTGTTAATGCGCAGGGATCGCTGGTCAGTGTGGACTCGGTGGGCCGAAGGGCCTGTTTCCGTGCTGTATCTCTAAACTAAACTAACTAAACTAAGAACATTGGGCCTTGTGAGATCACCAGTTCCAGTGGATAAAGTTTAAGTCAATCATTATTAAGCTAAAATTGTGGTCATAAGTGAATGTCCATAAAAAAGGGTTTATAGATTTTTGGTGAAATTTTACCTCATTCAGTCTGTGAGTCTATATCAGTTCAATTAACAGTCAGTGAGATTAACTACAAGGAACTGTTACTTGAATTTTAAGCTTGTCACTTAACAGCAATGTATATTTATCAACATAGTGCGAAAAAAAATAGTATCCCCTGATCAGAATGTCATCAACAGGCAGCTGGAAATAAAGGGCCTGTCCCACTTAGGCGATTTTAAGGCAACTGCCGGCGACTAGGCTGTTGCCGAACGTTTGCCGGGGTGTCGCGGGCATGATCGTGAGGAGTCTTCAATGAATCGTAGCGGATCTCGACGCGTCACGGAAAAATTTTCCAGATAGAAATTTCTGGGCGACAGCTGGCTTGTCGCCAGGTATCGTAGCTTACTGCGGGCGCTGTCTGTCGCATGCTGTCCCCAGGTTTGCTAGGTTGTCGCAGATGCATTTAGAAGCATGTAATATTAAATTAAGAAAAGGCATTTGAAGATACTGGAAGATAGTTTTGTTTAACCAATTTATTTACACAGGACATTTGACGGGTAGATTGGAGGCGACAGTTTGACGGTCAGGTAAGCGTGGGGATTTCACGATGTTTCCAAAGACGGTGTAATCTCTTAGCCAGGTGCTAGATAGAAAGTGTTAGATAGAGCTCTGGGGCTAGTGGAATCAAGGGATATGGGGAGAAGGCAGACACGGGTTATTGATTGGGGACGATCAGCCATGATCACGATGAATGGCGGTGCTGGCTCGAAAGGGCCGAATGGCCTCCTCCTGCACCTATTTTCTATGTTTCTATGTTTCGATGTTTCTATGTTTCTATGTTTCTATGTTTCTATGTTTCTATGTTAGTTTCACAAAAAAAGTAACTTGCATCGACCTGACTTGGCATTGTCGTGGTCATTGTCGTGGTCATTGTCGTGGTCATTGTCGTGGTCATTGTCATTGGGTAAAAGAAAATTTCAGCGATCAGCTACGACTTTGACAGTCGCCGGCAGTCGCCTTGAAAATCGCGTAACTGGGACAGGCCCTTAAAGAATTTCAGCGCTGAGACATAGATATTGTATGAATCACCTCCTGGTGGAGATACTATGACTGGTAAAACAAAAAGTGGTGGAGTAACTCAACGGGTCAGGGGCATCTATGGAGGGAAGGGACAGATGAATATTTGGGTCAGGACTTTTCTTCACAGATATTACCACTGGTTTTATTCCAGCAAAGAATAAAAAAGAAACTCAGAAACATGGAAAAAAGGGACTTTGATTTGAATTCATGATTCAAGTCAATAACGTTAACGGGGCGTCACGGTGGCGCAGCGGTAGAGTTTGCTGCCTCACCGCGCCAGAGACCCGGGCTCCATCCTGACTACGGGTGCTGCCTGTACGGAGTTTGTACGTTCTCCCCGTGACCGTCTGGGTTTTCCCCGGGACTTCTGGTTTCTTCCCACACTCCAAAGACGTACAGGTTTGTAGATTAATTTGGCTTCGGTAAAAATTGTAACTTGTCCCTAATGTGTAGGATAGTGTTAGTGTACGGCGATTGCTGATTGACAACGATCGTTTCGCTGAACACCTACACTCAGTCCGCCTTGGCCTACGTGATCTCCCATTTACCAAATATTTTAACTTCAATTCCCTTCCCATTTCCTTGCTGACCTTTCTATCCTGGGCCTCAGTGTGAGGCCAAACACAAATTGGAGGAACAGCACCTCAGATTTTGCTTGGGCAGCTTGCAACCCAGTGGCATGAATATTAATTTCTCTAATGTCAAGTAACCCTTGCATTCCCTCTCTCTCTCCATCCCTCCCCCACCGTAGTCTTCTTACTAATTTCACCGTTTGTATCCCATCATTATCACCTCATCCCCAGCCAACAATGGACCATTGTGGGCTCCACCTCTCCTGAGCCATCGGTGCCGGCTCTGCTTCTCTCTGTTCCTTCCCATACCTCTAGCTTCCCTCTCCCTGGCTCTCAGTCTGAAGAAAGGTCTTGACCCGAAACGCCACCTATTGTTTTGCTCCAGAGATGCTGCCCTGACCCACTGAGTTACTCCAGCACCTTGTGTCTACCTTCGGTGTAAACGAACGTCTGCAGTTCCTTCCGACACAAATAGTGGCCTTCCAGTTTTGCCGTCCTTCTTGCTAATGAGGAATGACAACCCCATTAGAAATAACTCAATGTTGAGCGCAAAAAAACCCCCCAGAAGATAGCAGAACAATGAAGCCCAAAAAAAAAATGCGTTTAAATCATGAGGCCTGTGGCCATTATGAGAACTTACTGAAAGTCTCAATTGCCACTCTGTCATTCCTTCAACACTTTCCCCACAGTCCGCTCCTGACTGGGGCAATGTGTGTGACTGTGTGTGTGTGTGACTGGTCTACACCATAAATAACCAGGCTTTTTGTTTGGCCACTAATTTGCAGCAACATCAGACACTGTCTCGGTCCCCCACATTGTGCTTGTTCAATCCTCCTCGTCAGGCAGGACCCGGGACAACGTGACTGCTCAGGCAGCTTTTGAAAAGTGTCCCGACGGGTAAAGAAACTCTTACACAATGATTTAACTGGGGAGTTGGCTTGAGAATATATCTTCTGTTTATTGTTAACTTCCCATTAGGCAGCATTAGGACCCAGACACATTCAGCTCATTTCACAAAATACTCACAAGACAGCTAAAACAATCTTTGTGAATCTAATATAAATAGTGGTCAGAGTTAAGTTTGTTATAAAGGGGAAATACTCGTCTCAAATAAAGGGGAAATTTCAGGGGACAAAAAGATTTACAAGATTGGGCGGCACAGTGGCTCAGTGGTAGAGTTGCTGCCATACAGAGACCTAGGTTCAATCCTGCCTTTGGGTGCTGTCTGTACATAGTTGGTACATTCTACCCGTGACCTGCGTAGGTTTTCTATGGGAGCTCCGTTTTCCTCCCACACTCCAAAGACGTGCAGGTTTCTACGTTAATTGGCTTGATAAAATTGTAAATTGTCCCTAGTGTGTGTAGGATAGTGTTTGAAGAAGGGTCTTGACCCGAAACGTCACCCATTCCTTCTCTCCTGAGATGCTGCCTGACCCGCTGAGTTACTCCAGCATTTTGTGTCTACCTTCGATTTGTACCAGCACCTGCAGTTATTTTCCTACACCTCCTGAACGATAGTGGGACATCACTTTCTCAGCTTACTTCTCTGATTTAATCCTTAAGACTTTAAAAAAAAACCCCATCTTAGCATAAATTAAGTTAGTCTATCACCACATCTTTCTTCCGATTCTCTGAAGATGAGGTGATAGACTAACTTACTTTAAGGTGAGGGGGAAAGATTTGATACGAACCTGAGGCATAATGCAAAGGGTGGTGGGTATATGAAACGAGCTGCCGGAGGAGGTAGTTGAAGCAGATACTAACGCAACGTTTAAGAAACATTGAGACAGGTACATGGATAGGACAGGTTTAGAGTGTATATGAACCAAACACAGGTAGTGTAGATGGGGCATATTGGTCAGTGTGGGCAAGGGACTAGTGTAGATGGGGCATGTTGGTCGGTGTGGGCAAGTTGGGCCAAAGGGCCTGTTTTCACGCTGTATGACTCTAGAAGAAATGTGTCTTGCGCTGTGAAACTTTAGCTTTCACCTGGACAAATCTCATGAAAATAATTTCAAACAAGTTTCTACAGATCAAGAGTCAAGAGTGTTTAATTGCAATATGGACCGACAACAAAACAATGACATTCGGACTTGCTGCAGCATTATGAAACCATAAACGCAATAACACACAAATAATACTGTATAATAACGTAGAACAGTACCGCATGAGAACAGGCCCTTCAGCCCACAATGTCTGTGCTGAACACGATACCAGTTAAAACTAATCTCCCCAGCATGCAAGTAACCAACATCCCTGCATTCCCTGCATATCCTTGTGCCTATCCCAAAAGCCTCTTGAAAACCACCATCACATCTCGCTCCACCATTACCCCTGGCAGCACTTTCCAGACACCCACCACTCTGCTTAAAAAACGTTTACCCCTCCTATCTCAAAGCTATGCTCTCATGTCTTCGACGTTTCCACCCGAGGAAAAATGTTCTGATTGTCTGCTTTATCTATGCCACTCATAATAGATGTCTCCCCTCAGCCTTCCAGCGCTCCAGAAAAGATCATCCAACCTCTCTTTACACCCGTTGCCCTCTAATCCAAGCGGCATTGTGATAAAGCCCCTCTGCACCTGTTCCAAAGCCTCCACGTCCTTCCTGAAATGGGGCGATCAGAACAGCACACAATGCACCAAATGCGGCCTAACCAATGTCCTGTAAAGCTGCATCACAACTCCCTGAGTCCATGCCTCGACCATGGTGCTGCGTAGCATAAGTTCATGTTCATAAGTAAAGGAGCAGAATTAGGCCATTCAGCCCATCGAGTCTACTCTGCCATTCAATCATGGCTGATCTATCTTTCCCTCTCAACCCCATTCTCCCGCCTTTTCCCCATTACCTTAGACACCCGTACTAATCAAGAACCCGTCAGTCTCCATTTTAAAAATACCCAATGACTTTACCCCCAGAGCCGTCTGTGGCAATGAATTCCACAGATTCACCACTCTCGAACTAAAGACATTCCTCTCATTTCCTTTCTAAAGGTATATCCTTTCATTCTTTGTTTAGAGATACAGAGATACAGCGCGGAAACAGGCCCTTCGGCCCACCGGGTCCGCGCCGACCCGCGATCCCCGCACATTAACACTATCCTATACCCATTAGGGACAATTTTTACATTACCAAGCCAATCAACCTACATACCTGCACGTCTTTGGAGTGTCAGAGAAAAATGAAGCTCTCGGAGGAATCCTACGCAGGTCACGGGGAGAACGTACAAACGCCGTACAGACAGCAGCCATAGTCGGGATCGAACCCGGGTCTCCGGCGCTGCATTCGCTGTAAGGCAGCAACTCTACCGCTGCACCACCCTGATGGCTGTGCCCTCTGGTACTAGACTCTCCCACTAAAGGAACCATCCTGTCCACAGCCACGCTATCCAGGCCTATCACTATTTGGTAAGTTTCAATGAGCTCCCCCCTCATCATAGTAAACTCCAGGCATCTTTCTAAACCTCACATGCACTTCCATTTTCCTATTGACCAAATGTACAACCTCTTTGGTCGTCCAAGGTGCCCTCACCTTGCCATCCCTATCCTTCCTTCTTGCTGGATCCTACTGGTCTTAACTTCTGATCAGTCGGACTTTAAAAGTCTCCCACGTGTCAGATGTGTAGGAAGGAGTTGCAGATGCTGGTTTAAACTGAAGATAGGCACAAAAAGCTGGAGTAACTCAGCGGGACAGGCAGCATCTCTGGGGAAACGGAACAGGTGACGTTTCATGTTGAGACCCTTCTTCAGGTCTGACGAAGAGTCTCAACCTGAAACGTCGCCTATTCCTTTTCTCCAGAGATGCTGTCTGACCCGCTGAGTTACTACAGCTTTTTGTGTCCATCCCACATGTCAGATGCGGATTTACCCAACAACAAAAGCTTCCAATTTACTCTCCCTCGCTCCTTTCTAATAATGCTGCCATCTGCTTTACCCCAATTGAATGCCTTCCGCCAGGCTCCAGGCATCCTTATTGATAATTATCTTAAAACTAATCAAAAATACAATCAATTAATAACGATAATGCAAGTCAACCCCAATAGTGGAGAATGCAAAGTCCGCAGTGCAACCCAGCACGCAGTCCAAAGATGATCGTAGTTTCTGAAGTTGATGTTTTGCAGTCTTCAGAGCATGGTGGTTATTGAGAAGAAGCTGTTTTGAACCTGGTAGTCACAGTTTTCAGGCTCCTGTACCTTCTTCCTTCACCGATAGTAACGAGATGAGAGTGTGGCCAGTTTGACGTGGGTCTTTTTTGAGGCATGTTCATTTTCATAAGATATAGGAGCAATATTAGGCCATTTGGCCCATCAAGTCTACTCCACCAATCAACCGTGATTGATCTATGGTTGCCTTTCAACCCCATCTATCTGCCTTCTCCCAAAAACCTCTGACAACCCGTACTAATCAACAACCTATCAATCTTTACCTTAAAAATATCTATTGACGGCATCCAAAGCCTTCTGTAGCAATGAATTCCACAGATTCACCACCCTACAACTAAAGAAATTCCTCCTCACCTCCTTTCTAGAGGTACATCATTTTATTCTGAGCCAATGGCCTCTGGTTCTAGACTCTTCCACTGGTGGAAGCATCGTCTCCACATCCACTCTATCCAGATCTTTCACTATAAAACCTGCCGATTGTGGGCAGGTCCGTACCTCTGATGGACCAGGCTGTGTATACCACTCTCTGTTGCTTCCTGGGCTTTTGGCTCACTGAACCAGGCTGTGACCCAGCCAGTGATTATGCTCTCCATCATAGAAAACATAGAAAATAGGTGCAGGAGGAGGCCATTTGGCCATTCGTGCCAGCAACGCCATTCATTGTGATCATGGCTGATCATCCCCAATCAGCAACCCGTGCCTGCCTTCTCCCCATATCCCTTGGTTCCGCTAGCCCCTAGAGCTCTATCTAACTCTCTTTTAAATTCATGCAGTGAATTGGCCTCCACTGCCTCCTGTGGCAAAGAATTCCACAAATTCACAACTCACTGGGTGAAAAAGTTTTTTTCTCACCTCAGTTTTAAATGGCCTCCCCTTTATTTTTAGACTGTGGCCCCCTGGTTCTGGACCCCCCCAACATTGGGATCATTTTCCTGCATCTAGCTTGTCCAGTCCTATAATTTTATACGTTTCTATAAGAGGCACTTATAGTACACCTGTAGAAGTTTGCTGACATACTGCACCTCTGCAGCCTTCTCAGGAAGTGGAGGCATTGGTGAGCTTCCTTTGTGATTGCTTTGATGTACCGGGCCCAGGAGAGATCTTCTAAGATATCCATGCCCAGGAATTGGAAGCCACTGACTCTCTCTTCTTTTGTCCCATTGATGAAGACAGGTTTGTGGATCCCAAGTTTTCTCCTCCTGAGGTCAATAATCAGCTCTTTAGTCTTGCTATCTATCGTTCAGAGCAAGGTTGTTGTTCTGGCAGCATTCAATTAGATTTTCAATCTCCATCCTCCTTTAATTTAAAATATTTAAATTATTAACTGAACATAATACCAAGCATTCAATTTTCAGGTTTTCTACATTGGTGGTACTTGGCAGGGATAAATACAGCACAATGTTATGTAACTACATGTTTGTAATGAGTGCAATTCAAAACAAATTTGTCCTGAGTTATCCTGAATGAGGTGTTTTATAAACACAATCATGCCTTTGTCTTACTCTCCACATAATATGCATACAACGTTTTTTCATATACACTGAATAAATTGGAAAAGCATTATATACACATTAAGTGCCAGTACCTTAGATAGGCACAAAAAGCTGGAATAATTCAGCAGGTCAGACAGCATCTCTGGAGAAAAGGACTCGGTAACGTTTCAGGTTTCAAAAGGGTCTCGACCCAAAACGTCACCTATTCCTTTTCTCCAGAGATGCTGCCCGCCCACTGAGTTACTCCAGTTTTTTGTGTCTACAGTAGCTTCGATTTAAACCAGCATCTGCAGTTCCTTCCCACACACGTGCCAGTACCTACTTTAAGTGAGCACCAGTCATACAAAACTGCAAAGTGCATTCTGGCAGGTTATACTTGAGACTTTATTTTGACTTTAGAGATACAGCATGAAAACAGGCCCTTTGTACCACCATGTTTGCACCGACCTGTATTCACTGGAGTTTAGAAGGATGAGGGGGGATCTTATAGTGACATATAAAATTATAAAGGGACTGGACAAGCTAGATGCGGGAAAAATGTTCCCAATGTTGGGGGAGTCCAGAACCAGGGGCCACAGTCTTAGAATAAAGGGGAGGCCATTTAAAACTGAGATGAGAAGGAACTTTTTCACCCAGAGAGTTATGAATTTGTGGAATTCTCTGCCATAGAGGGCAGTGGAGGCCAAATCACTGGATGAATTTAAGAGAGAGTTAGACAGAGCTCTGGGGGCTAGTGGAATCAAGGGATTATGGGGAGAAGTTGGGCACAGGTTACTGATTGTGGATGATCAGCCATGATCACAATGAATGGCGGTGCTGGCTCAAAGGGCCGAATGGCCTCCTCCTGCACCTATTTTCTATGTTTCTATGTTTCTAAGCCCAGCGATCAACCCATACACTAGCACTATCCTACAGACGTGAGCTGATTTACAATTTACAGAAGCCAATTAATGTACAAAGCTGAATGTATTTGGAGTGTGGTCGGAAACTGGAGCACCCAGAGGAAACCCATAGGATCACAGGAAGAACGTGCAAACTCCGTACAGACAACAACTATCGTTTGGATCAAACCCGGGTCTCTGGTGCTGTAAGGCAGCAACTCTATCGCTGCGCCACCGTGCCGCCCCTATAGAACAATGGTGGGACATCATTAGTCTTCTCCTGTGCTCAACACACACATGCGCAGGTGCATACAGTTGTGTTCAAAAGCGTGTATTCACACACACACATATATGATGGAAATCATTGAGCCTCCATTGACACCATCTACACCACACTGCCTCGGGAAAGTAGCCAAAATAAATAAGGATCTTTCCCATGTTGGTCACTCCTTCTTATCCCCGCTGCCAACAAGCAGAAGATACGAAATCTTGAAACCGCGCACCACCAGATTCAGGGACAACTTATTCCCCTCTGTTATCAGGCTCCTGAACGATCCTTCCAAACGTAAGGGGACTGTGCGAATCACCTTTACCTCATTACCAACATTGGACTCTGGAACTGCACAGCAATGCTGGGAACTATATTCTGCTCTCTGTATCTTTGCCTTCGCCCTACCTATCGTACTTGAGTTTGGTTTGATTGTAGTTATGTAGAGTATTATCTGACCCGATGAGATGCAAAACAAAGCTTTTCGCTCTAGCTTTCTACCCGTGAGAAAAATTAACCTGAACCTAAGGGAGAGGAATGCTAAAAGGACACAAAGTGCTGGAGTAGCTCAGCAGGTCAGGCAGCATCTGTGGAGAACGTTTGGCTCAGGACCCTTCTTCAGACTGATTGTCGGAGAAGAGAAGAAAGCTAGAAGAGAGGAGAGACGGGACAAAGTGTGGCAGGTAATAGGTGGATTTAGACGGAGGGGGTTTATTGATAGGCAGATAATATAAGAAAATAACTGCAGATGCTGGTACAAATCGAAGGTATTTATTCACAAAATGCTGGAGTAACTCAGCAGGTCAGGCAGCATCTCAGGAGAGAAGGAATGGGTGACATTTCGGGTCGAGACCCGTCTGAAGAAGGGCCTCGACCCGAAACGTCACCCATTCCTTCTCTCCCGAGATGCTGCCTGACCTGCTGAGTTACTCCAGCATTTTGTGAATTGATAGGCAGATGGTTGGAACAAAGGCCAGAGGTTAAAGGAATCCTAGCAGATGTACTGTGGGCACAGAGACCAACTTAAAACCTCAACCACTGCACGAAATGACCAAATTAGAACTGAAGCCTTTTGGTGAGCCAGTACCTTTGTTTAATGAAACAGGGTGCATGTGATTCTGTACAATAGAACTTCAATTTAAAGAATAAACTAGTGGAAATAATAATGGAAATTGAACATCCCACAGGGGCATTGAAATGTTTTGGAAGCTTAATTATTAAAGGAAGGCATGATTCAAATGCTAGAGTTTAAAAAAATTATTTGTAAAAACTGATTAGAGACCTGTATCATGTTGGTTAATCATAGCTTTCCCAATAAATGGGGAGCTAACATTTATACTTGCGTCAGGGAGGGGAAAGTGAAATAAAAACCAGTTCCCAACTCAGGAGAGCTTGCCACCAGATCTGGCTGTCCAATAGAGGTGGACCTGATTGATGTGACCATGAAATCAGCACACAAAGTGCCGGAGGAACTCTGCAGATCAGGCAGCATCTGCGGAGGGAATGGACCGGCAATGTTTCGGGTTAGGACAATTCTTCAAGAGTCAAGACTCTAGACTCTTGAACAAACGTCAAGAATGTTTAATTTTTACAAGTAGCAACAACAGAACAATGAACAGGCGGGATTGATTGGACAAAAGACGTTTTGGTTAACAGAAAAAGACGCAGAGTGCTGCAGTAACTCAGCGGGACAGGCAGCGTCTCTGGAGAACATGGATCGATGACATTCCGGCTCAGGACCCCATCTTCAGACTTATTGTGGTGATGGTGGAGAAAGCTGGAAGAGAGGAGAGGCAGGAGAAAACCCGGCAAGTGATAGGTGGATACAGGTAAAGGGGGGGGTTGATAGGCAGATGGTCGGACTAAGGCCAGAGATTAAAAGACAACTGCTGTGAGATAAGAGGTGTGAATTGTGAAGCCAGAGGAAAGAACATCTGTAGAAGGGGCAGGTTGAAGGTGAGAAATGGGTGCGAGTCCAGGTGGGTCCTGAGGAATACGGGGTGCTGTTCCTCCTGTTTACATGTGATCTCACTCTGGCAATGGAGGAGGCCCAGGACAGAACGGTCAGTGTGGGAATGAGAGGGGGAGTTCAAGTGGTTGGCAACTGGGAGATCCCGCAGTACATGGCAGACTGAGCTCATGTTTCAGTTTCACCCAGAGAGTTGTGAATTTGTGGAATTCTCTGCCACAGAAGGCAGTGGAGGCCAATTCACGGGATTAATTTAAAAGAGAGTTAGATAGAACTCTAGCGGCTAGTGGAATCAAGGGATATGGGGAGACGTTGGGCACAGGTTACTGATTGTAGATGTTCAGCCATGATCACGAATGGCAGTGCTGGCTCGAAGGGCCGAATGGCCTCCTCCTGCACCTATTTTCTATGTTTCTATGTTTCTAAAAGCTCGACAAGTCTACGCTTGTTCTTGCCGATGTACAGGAGATCACATCTGGAACACCTGAAGCAGGAGATGAAGCTAGAAGAGCACGCACGTGTACTTCTGCGTCACCTGGAAGGACCTCTGGGCCTCCGTGTCTTGTGTAGGAAAAAATTGACTTCTCAAACTTCAGATAGCCCTTGCTTTCCCTCTCTATCCCTTCCCCCTTCCACTAGTCTTCCTGTCTCCAACTACATCCTATCTTTGTCCCGCCCCCTCCCCTGACATCAGTCTGAAGAAGGGTCTCGACCCGAAACGTCACCCATTCCTTCTCTCCTGAGATGCTGCCTGTCCCGCTGAGCTACTCCACCATTTTGTGTCTATCCTCTGTGTCCTGTACTACTCTCACTCCCACTCCCCCCCTGGATGGAACAAGGCACTCTACCATCCTCCACATCCAAACATCTTTCACCGGCATTTCCACCTTCTTCAATGTGATCCCAACCAACACCATCTCACACTCCAGCTCACACTGGACGAACAGCACCTCACATTCCTCTAGAGTGGCAAGTAGCCCAACATTGGACTTTTCAATTTCAGGAAACTAAACGCGATCCTTTTTTCCTTTCCTCTCCCCGTGAAGTCTGAAGAAGGTTCTCGACCCGAAACGTCACAAGTCCTTGTTCTCCAGAGATGCTGCCAGACACGCTGAGCTACTCCGGCGTTTTGTGCCTGCTTTTGTAAACCATGTTCTGCAGTTCCTTGATTGTACAAGTGAGTCTAAGGTGTGTGGCTTCACTCCTCAGGGAGATTGGAGGCATGGTGAGAGGATGCATGGGTAGGGTTGATCCCTGGTGAAGTGTTCAGACCGCCCCGGCCTACTTGGTTTCGCAGTGTCTCTGATATCTTGTTGGTGCTGTGTGCCAACGTGAGCCTTCACCTGCAAGACGGAAGTGAGAAAGCAACACGGGTGAAGAAAATAATCAAATATCATTCATCAGCTGTCTAAATAGAATTCAAATTAAAGGTGGGAATGGGGTAGGGTAGGGTAGGGTTGTTGTTTGGTCGATGCCTACAATGGATGCAACAACCCTGAACCCAATTTAGGGCGGCATGGTGGTGCAGTGGTAGAGTTGCGGCCTTACAGCGCCAGAGCCCTGGGTTCAATCCTGACTACAGATACTGTCTGTGCAGAGTTTGTACGTTCTCCCCGTGACCTGCGTGGGTTTTCTCCAAGATCTTCGGTTTCCTCCCACACTCGAAAGACGTACAGGTTTGTAGTCTAATTGGCTTGGTATAAGTGTAAATAGTCCCTAGTGTGTGTAGGATAGTATTAATGTGAGGGGATGGCTGGTCGTTGCAGACTCGGTGGGCCGAAGGGCCTGTTTCCGCGCTGTATCTCTAAATCTAAAACTAAACTAATCAGATCTGCTGTGAAAACAAAGTGCTTTTTTATTGTCTTTAAAAGCAACTGTGGACAATAGGTCTTATACAGACGATATAAACACAGTATTCATGCAGTCCCCCACTATAAAGTGCTCCAGTGTGTTTCAACAGCGTTGGAATTCGATTAGTGATAACAAAAATCAAACACTATTTAATTAGAGGGCAGTTTATTGAAATCGGCCTCGGAAGTGGGTATACTTGCGAATGCGATGGGTATAGAGAAGAGAGAAAGGGGGGATTCAAAGGGCTCTGACAAGAGGCATTTGTTGTGCGCTCTCTCTATTTTGCTCAGTGCAAGCGCTTGGTGAGTCTCCAGTGAATTTCATTAACTGCACGTTAATTACAGAGTTTGGGAGTGTGCTGAGAATGGACTGATTGTTCCTGACAGCCTCGGTGCGGACTCATGCGCTTGGTATGTCCTGCCGCCACGTCACCTCTTCATTAAGATTCTCCGAGGTGCTTCTCACCTGCCTCGGCTGTGAATCGCAAAGAAAAGCTCTCAAAGAAATTGCTTTTCTTTCTCATTCTGATTTTCACGCTATTGGCCTGACGCCTTGCAACGGCTGGCGAGAGCACTCGCACGTTGCTAAACAGCGAGGAGAATGGGATCCCGCCCTCTCCTCCTTATACCTCATTCAACGCCATCTTCCCATGCCCCCTCCCCTCTTGTGTCACCTTCTCTCTTGTACAGGAGGACACAAGTCTGCGGGTGCCGGCTGCCCTACGGTACCGCCAGTGAACGGTGGACCTCGACACAGAAGCCAGAGTTCCAACAGGACCCTCAACAAAGGACAGCAATGAGGCCACGTCCATGCTCACCCTCATTCCCTGCTCTGCGTGGTCTCATTCCCCACCCAGACTAACGGCGGCAGAACCTCACTGAAACTCAACAAATAGTGAAAGGCCAAGATAGAGGATGTGGAGAGAATGTTTCCACTCGTGGGAGAGTCTAGGACCAGAGACAACAGCCTCAGAGTATAAGAACGTACCTTCAAAAAGACGAGAAGGAATTTCTTTAGTCAGAGGGCGGTGAATCAGTGGAATTCATTGCCACAGATGGCTGTGGAGGCCAAGTCAATGGGTAGTTTTTAAAGGCGGAGATTTACAGATTCTGGATTGGAAAGGGTGTCAGGGGTTATGGGGAGAAGGCAGGAGAATGTGGTTGAGAGGGAGAGATAGATCAGCCACGATTGAATGGAGGAGTAGACTTGATAGGCTGAGTGGCCTAATTCTGCTCCAATAACTCATGAGCTCTTGAACTTATGAACAAAACGTTAGCTGATCGTGTTCTGCTGAGCGAGGCATGTTTGGGATGATAGTAAAAATGGAGAATGACAGAGAGACAGGAAGGGGGGGGGGGGGGGGAGAATTTCTTTTTTAAATGGTTAAAAGGGAGAGGTTGGACAGACTCGGGTTGTTTTCTCTGGAACACTGGAGTTTGAGGGATGACCTGACAGGAATATATCAAGTTGGCAGAGGCATAGATAGGGTAGAAACTTTCAGAATCGTTCAGACAGGATGGAAATATTAAAGGCGAAAGGGCAAAGCTTTAGGGGTGAGAGGAGCAAAGTTTAAAGGACATGTGCAGGACAAGTTTTTTTAACAGAGGGCAGGTAGTGTGTGCCTGAAACACGCTGCCAGGTTGTACAATAGTGGTGTTTAGGAGATTTGGGCAGCCACATGGATTTTCAAGGAATGAAGGGATAGTGATCTAGTTTATAAGAAAATAACTGCAGATGCTGGTACAAATCGATTTATTCACAAAATGCTGGAGTAACTCAGCAGGTCAGGCAGCATCTCGGGAGAGAAGGAATGGGTGACGTTTCGGGTCGAGACCCTTCTTCACACTGATGTCGGGGGTGGGACAAAGGAAGGATATAGGTGGAGACAGGAAGATAGAGGGAGATCTGGGAAGGAGGAGGGGAGGGGAGGGACAGAGGAGCTATCTGAAGTTGGAGAAGTCGACGTTCATATCACCGGGCCGCTAACTGCCCAGGCGAAATATGAGGTGCTGCTCCTCCAATTTCCGGGGGGCCTCACTATGGCACTGGAGGAGGCCCATGACAGAGAGGTCAGACTGGGAATGGGAGGGGGAGTTAAAGTGCTGGGCCACCGGGAGATCAGTTGCGTTAATGCGGACCGAGCGCAGGTGTTCAGCGAAGCGATCGCCGAGCCTGCGCTTGGTTTCGCCGATATAAATAAGTTGACATCTAGAGCAGCGGATGCAATAGATGAGGTTGGAGGAGGTGCAGGTGAGCCTCTGTCTCACCTGGAAAGACTGTTTGGGTCCTTTGATGGAGTTGAGGGGGGAGGTAAAGGGACAGGTGTTGCATCTCGTGCGGTTGCAAGGGAAAGTGCCCGGGGTTAGGGTGGTTTGGGTAGGAAGGGACGAGTGGACCAGGGAGTTGCGGAGGGAACGGTCTCTGCGGAACACAGAGAGGAGAGGGGATGGGAAGATATGGCCAGTGGTGGGGTCCTGTTGTAGGTGACGGAAATGTTGGTGGATGATATGTTGGATCCGCTGGCTGGTGGGGTGGAAGGTGAGAACGAGGGGGATCCTGTCCTTGTTGCGAGTGGGGGGAGGGGGTGCAAGAGCGGAGCTGCGGGATGTAGAAGAGACCCTAGTGAGAGCCTCATCTATAATGGAGGAGGGGAAGCCCCGTTTTCTGAAGAACGAGGACATCTCGGAAGCCCTAGTCTGAAACACCTCATCCCGGGCGCAGATGCGGCGTAGACGGAGGAATTGGCAGTAGGGGATAGACTTTTTGCAGGGGTCCGGGTGGGAAGAAGTGTAGTCCAGATAGCTGTGCGAGTCGGTGGGCTTGTAGTAAATGTCCGTCACTAGTTTTTCTCCTGTGATGGAGATGGTGAGGTCCAGAAACGGGAGGGAGATGTCAGAGATAGTCCAGCTATATTTAAGGGCAGGATGGAAATCGGAGGTGAAGTGTATGAAGTCAGTGAGTTCTGCATGGGTGCAAGAGGTAGCACCAATGCAGTCGTCGATGTAGCGGAGGTAGAGTTCGGGGATGGGGCCAGTGTACGTCTGGAACAGGGATTGTTCGACGTACCCGACAAAGAGGCAGGCGTAGCTAGGGCCCATGCGAGTGCCCATAGCTACGCCTCTGGTTTGGAGGGAGTGGGAGGAGTCAAAGGAGAAGTTGTTGAGGGTAAGAACCAGCTCTGCTAGGCGGAGGAGAGTGTTGGTCGATGGGGATTGGCTGGTTCTACGGTCGAGGAAGAAACGGAGGGCTTCGAGACCATCCTTGTGGGGGATGGAAGTGTAGAGTGACTGGACATCCATGGTGAAAATGAGGGAGTAGGGGCCTGGGAACCGGAAGTTATCCAGGAGATGGAGAGCGTGTGAGGTGTCTTGGACGTAGGTGGGGAGGGATTTAACCAGGGGGGATAGGATGGAGTCGAGGTAGGTAGAGATAAGTTCGGTGGGGCATGAGCAGGCAGAGACAATGGGTCTGCCGGGACAATTGTGTTTGTGGATTTTGGGTAGGAGGTAGAATCGGGCCGTGCGGGGCTGGGGAACTATGAGATTGGAGGCACTGAAGGTAGTTCGCCGGAGTTGGTGAGGTCGGTGATGGTGCTGCTGATGAAGGTCTGGTGTTTATCGGTGGGGTCATGGTCCAGGGATAGGTAGGAAGAGGTGTCTGATAGTTGTCGTCTGGCCTCGGTGCGGTAGAGGTCAGCACGCCAGACTACCACAGCCCCTCCCTTGTCAGCGGGTTTAATTATTAAGTCCGGGTTGTTGCGGAGTGAGTGGAGGGCTGCACGTTCAGGAGGGGAGAGGTTGGAGTTAGTCAGGGGAGTGGAAAATTTGAGGCGGCTGATGTCACGCCGGCAGTTTGAGATAAAAAGTTCTAGTGAGGGTAGTTGGCCATACTGGGGGGTAAAAGTGGAGGGGGTCCGTTGGAGACGGGAGAAGGGGTCATCAGTGGGGGGTCGGGGCTCCTTGCCGTGGTAAAAGGCTCGGAGGCGGAGGCGGCGGAAGAAGAGCTCCACGTCATGGCGGACGCGGAACTCGTTGATGTGGGGGCGGAGGGGAACAAAGGTAAGGCCTCTGCTGAGGACCGACCGTTCGGTGTTTGAAAGGGGGAGGTCAGGGGGGATGGTGAACACCCGGCAATGGTGGGGGTTGGGGTCGGATGGAGGCAGGTGGAGGGGATGTATGGTGGGGGGGTGGTGGGTTAACTGGGCAGAGGGGGGCATGAGGACCGATGTGGGGAGTACTGGGGGTCAACTGGCTGGAGGGGGAAGGGGGAGACCCAGTGGAACCCCTGCTGCAGTTACCTGTAGTATGGGGTGGGCAGTAGGACCCAGCAGTGCTGAAGGGCTCTGCCTGGTGGGGGCTGTGGGCCCAGCGCGGTGTGTGTGGGCCAGGTGGTTACCTGAAGGAGAGGGTGGGCAGTAGGACCCAGCAGTGCTGAGGGGCTCTGCCTGGTGGGGGGGGGGGCTGTGGACCCAGCGCGGTGTGTGTGGGCCAGGTGGAGCTGCAGCCTGTTGTTGGTCCCGGGGGCCGGGTACAGCGACGGCTGTGACCTGCTGCTGGGCGGTGGAGCGGTGCGGGTCAGCACGGTCGCTGGGGGAGGCCCGCGGGGACCTGGAGTCCGGGTAAGTGACGGTCGGCTCGGTCAGCGGATGGCCGGGGTGGGCGTGGGCGGCGGTGAAGGGGTCGGGAAGGTCGGCGGCAGCGGCGGTGCAGAGGCCTCGCTCGTCGGCGGCAACGGCCCCGGGGAGGCGGTGGAGGTCGGCGGCGGCAGCCTCAGGTAGGCCTCGGCAGTCGGCGGCCCCGGGGAGGCGGTGGAGGTCGGCGTCCCCGGGGAGGCGGTGGGTGGTGATGGCCTCAGGTAGGCCTCGGCAGTCGGCGGCCCCGGGGAGGCGGTGAGGAGCGGTACTGCACCTGGTGGCAGTAATGGCGCCGCGGGCCTCTGCCTCGTGGTGTGCCGGCCGGCCGGCAGTGCGGAGCAGCGGTGGAGTTGCGGGCCTGCGGGCGGTCGAGTCGCTGCCGAGGAGTGTCGGTGGAGGCATCCGTCTGGAGGCGGGTGATCTAGTTTAGTTCAGTTTAGTTTGTCTTAGATTATTGTCATATCTACCGAGGTACAGTGAAATGCTTTTGTTGCTTGCTAACCAGTCAGCAGAAAGACCAGGCATGATTACAATCGAGTTACCCACAGTGTACAGATGTAAAGATACGGTGTACACAGGATGATGTCCAGGCCGATCAGAGTTGGTCGTGCCTTCATAATTGGCACAGACACAGTGGGCCGAAGGGCCTGTTTCTGAGTCGTGCTGTCCTATGTTGTGTAAGGAGAAGAAAACCAAAACATTGGCCTATTTTGCAAGATTGTTTGAATGCCACAGTAAGGAGGTCTTTATTGAGTAAGGAAGGTGAGTTTTAGTGTAGTTTAGAGTCACTGCATGGAAACAGGTCCTTCGTTCATCGAGTCCACGCCGACCATCGATCAGCCGTTCACACTAGTTCTATTTTATCCCACTTTCTCATCCACTTTCAATAAAATCATGGGGAAATTTTACAGAGGCCAATTAAACAACGAACCCGCTCATCACTGGGACGTGGGAGGAGTCTGGAGCTCCTGGTGGAAACCCACGTGGTCACAGGCAGGACGTACAAACTCCTTGCAGATAGCACCTGAGGTCAGGATAGGACCTGGTTCTCTGGCGCAATGTGGCAGCAGCTCTATCTGCTGCACCGCTGTGCAAATGTACATTGTTTGTCAGGGGAGAAACGTAAACTCACCCGATTGAATGCTGAGTTAAGGTTGCTCCATGAAGGGAGATGAAGTAGTCTGGCCACACACCCTCTAAAGTTTAGAAGAATGAGAGATGATTTTATTGAAACGTACTTTAGACTACTTTAAAGATACAGTATGGAAACAGGCCCTTCAGTCCACCGAGTCTGTGCCAACCACCAATCCTCTCGTACACTAGCACTATCCTGTACAATAGGGGCAATTTTACCGAAACCAATTAACCAACAAATCTGTTGGTTTGGTTTGGTTTAGTTTAGTTTAGTTTAGTTTAGTTTAGAGATACAATGTGGAAGCAGGCCCTTCGACCCATCGAATCCGCACTGATCAGCAATCTACGCACATTAACACTATTCTACACACGCTAGGAACAATTTACAATTTTAGCAAGCCATTAACCATCAAACCTGTACGTCTTTGAAGTGTGGAAGGAAACCGAGCTAGATAGAGCTCTTGGGGCTAGCAGAATCAAGGGGTATGGGGAGAAGGCAGGCATGGGTCACTGATTGTGGATGATCAGCCATGATCACAATGAATGGTGGTGCTGGCTCGAAGGGCCAAATGGCCTCCTCCTGCACCTATTTTCTATGGTTCACCCAGAGAAAACCCATGTGGTCACGGAGAGAACGTACAACTCTGTACAGACAGCACCCATAGTCGGGATGGAACCCGGGTCTTTGGCGCTGTGAGGCAGCAACTCTACCGCTGCACCACTGTGCCACCCCAAGCTGTACCACACTGTACTAATTGTAATCAAATGCTTATCAAAGTAGATGCAGGAATGATATTACCACTGGCTGAGCTGACTAGAACCATTCTCAAAGGGGTTACTGATACAGGACGGAGATGAGAAGAAACTTCTTCACCCAGGGGACTGTGAAGCTTTACAATCCCCGACTGAACAGCACTGTCACTAACAGCCAAGTCAGGGCCTGTCCCACAGGCGATTTTTTAGGCGACTGCCGGTGACTGTCATAGTCGTAGCAGGTCGCCGAAAAAACGACGACTGGACCCCCCCCACGACAATGTCTACGACAAGCTACAACAACCTACCACCTAGTCGACGTCACGCTACAGCAATCTACCGACAACCGGCGACCCAGTCGTCGCGACTTAGGACGTCCACCTACGACCGCACCTACGACAACCTACGACCGCACAGGCGCCAACCCACAACAACCGAAGTCAACCTACGTCCTCCCGCGACAAGGTACGACCCTGTCGGCGACAACTGAACACAATTCACGTCAGTTCCTCCTCCGGTTCTGACACCGGTACCTGTCGCCGGTTGATGTAGGTCGTCGCCAATGGAACTCACCGAGGTCAGCACCGGCGACAACCTACGTCACCTGGCGACAACCTACGACAGCGCCTCACGACTGTACAGGCGACACCCCGGCAACCGTGTGGCGACAGTAGTCGCCTAAAACATCGCCGATGTGGGCAGGGGCTTCAGAGAGTGATAGATTTTTGAACATTGTGGGAGTGAGGGGATATGAGGGGAGCACAGGAAAGTTGGGCTGATTCGTATTGAATGCTGGAGTCGACACAGGGGTGAAATGGCCGACTCTTGCCCCTATTTATTAAGGGAGAAAGGGCAAGAAAGAAAGAGAAAAGAAAGAATGGAAATATATATCCGAGAGGAGGAAAGAAAAGCGCTAAATCGGCAGGGGAAAGGAAGGAAACTGAGTTAGTGACTGAGAGAACTTGCACTTTTCATAACCTCCCAAAGTGTATAAGATCACGAGGGGAGTGAATGGACAGAATCTTTAACCCGGGGGAACGGAATCGAGACCCAGAGGACTTAGGCTTAAGGGGAGAGGGGAAAGGTTTAATAGGAACCTGAGAGGCGACTTTTTCACGTAGAGGGTGGTGGGTGAGTGGAATGAGCTGCAAGAATTGGTAGTTGAGACCGGTACTTTAACAACATTTAAAATGCAGTTGCATGATTAGGACAGGTTTAATGGCACATGGGCCAAACACAGGCAGATGGGACTAGCGTAGATGAGGCATCTGGTTGGCATGGGCATGTTGGGCTGAAAGGCCTCTTCCATACTGTGTGACTCTACAGGCTTTGGACATAGTGAAGGGTTTTACATCCATTGAAGTACGTTTGAACTGTATTCACTTTGATAGTTGGTCTCTGATGAGCAATCTAACTTCTCTCCGCCTTGGAAATGGAAAAAGTAAAATTGGGCTCAGTCAGCAACAGACTGTCAGTCTGAAGAAGGATCTTGACCCGAAACGTCACCCATTCCTTCTCTCCAGAGATGCTGCCTGTCCCGCTAAGTTACTCCAGCATTTTGGAGCTATCTTCTGTGTAAACCGGCACCTGCAGTTCCTTCCTGCGCAGGTTAAAATTTGGGTTGGTTTGGTTTGCTGGAGCTACCTGCCAGCATTTCAATGATCGGACATGCCACCACCACCTTCACACCCAATGTGAAAGAGGAATGTTTGACATTCTCTTTAAAGAGTGAAATCCGCAAAACATGCTTCAGTCATTGTCAAAAGTTGGGGAGAAAAACCAGTTCAGTGGGTAGAGCTCATTCTCTCTATTAAGCCTGTGGCCACCAGCGAATTAGATATTAATCCTTAAACAACATATGAGCTTTGACCGTTCCAACAGCCTATAATTATCAAACAAAGACTCAGCGCCCTAGAACTGAATTCTTAAGGTAGATGCAATAAAACCCAGGAATTCCTTTTGTTTATAAATCCCTTCACACAAAGTGCTGAGGGTTTAATAACGATGCTCTGTGCAATGTCAATCCCTCAACTGACAATCTCACAAACATAGCACAGGGACTCGGGCTCAAATCCTGATCGATGAATGAAATGGTTCAACTCTCTGCACTGGCTGCACAGGTCTGGATAGTTTGAAGCCATTTCCTAGCTGGTGTGAGTACTCCCAGCTCATCAGTAGTTGTCCATCTTACAACCACAGGGTCCAGCACGGACATTGTGGGCCCAAGGGCCTGTTCCTGCACCATGTTGTTCCATGTTTGTGGGTGGCTGGACAGAAAGCAGAAGCATGGACAAGAGTCAAGAGTGTTTTATTATGTTTTTATTTTAGATTTCATAAATCTGCAGTTATTTACTTTTGGATTTTCTTAAGTTGTGCCATTCATAGTCTAATTTCATCAGCTGAGCTGAACAGCCTCGTTATCTCAAATCTCCATCAGCTAAACTGCTTTGAACCTTAGATCATATCATATCATATATATACAGCCGGAAACAGGCCTTTTCGGCCCACCAAGTCCGTGCCGCCCAGTGATCCCCGCACATTAACACTATCCTACACCCACTAGGGACAATTTTTACATTTACCCAGCCAATTAACCTACATACCTGTACGTCTTTGGAGTGTGGGAGGACCTTGTTTGATGACTTTCAGCAACCACAGAAACCCTAAGATTTTTAGACTTTAGAGTTTCGAGATGCGTCGTGGAGGCAGGCCCCTTCACCCCACCCAGCATTCACCCCGTACACGAGCACTGTCTCACACACACTGGGGACAATTCACAATTTTACCAAAGCCAATTAACCGACAAACCCGTACACTTTTGGTGTGTGGGAGGAAACCGGAGCACCCGGATAAAACCCACACGGTCACGGGGAGAACGTACAAACGCCGTATAGACAGCACCCGTAGTCAGGATCGGACCCGGGTCTCTGACGCTGTAAGGCGGCAACTCTACCGCTGCGCCACCGTGCCGTTGATGTAGGTTTCTAATTTCTCTTTTGTGGTGTCAGTAGGAACAGGGTCTAAGAAGGACTGTTATCTGCCTTTATTAGTGTTTAAAAATATTGCCAACAAAGGCATCAATTGGGATAAAATTAATATAAAACGTGTTTCTAAAATGGGCAGTAATGGGGACATTTGCTAAAAACGAAATAGCGAGCTTAATTTCAAAAAGGTTGATCTCCGTTTATGTGTCTCTATCTCCCCCCTTCCTCTCTCTTTCTCTGCCTCTCTCTGTCTCTCTCTCTTTCTTTGCCTCACTCTCGCTCTCTCTCTATCTCTTCCTCTTGCTCTCCCTCTGCCTTTGTCCCCTCTCTCCCTCTGCCTCTCTCCCCGTCTCTCCCTCTCTCTCTTTCTCCCTCTTTTTCACTCTCTCTCTCCTCCTCTCTCTTTCCTTCCCTCTCTCTCTCCCGCTGCTTCACTCTCTCTTGTCTCTCTGTTTCTCTCTATTTAGTACTGTCTCTCTCTGCAAAACTCACCCAGGAAACAATTTGTCTCAAATTTGAAGAGTTGACGAAAGAGTTAACGCAGAAGGAAGGACTAATCACTGCAGCTAATTAACACGGGCTCATTAACAGCAGCCAGAACCTGCATCGCGATCGCCCGGTGCTCCTTTCCCCTGCATAAATCTCGAGCTAACCTCCCCGCCACCTCCCAAACCTACCAGCTATTAGCATCTGCATCTTATGTGGCTCACCTCGAAACCCCTCCACCACCCCTCACCCCCTCCTCTCACACACACGAGTCAAAGGGGGTCGGCATTGCCACAGGCCTGATGGAGTCAATGGAAGTTATCTCTGCCCTTGCTAATGAGTGGAAGGGAGCAGATATTCAGTGCAGCAGTGGCGGCGGTTTGGGTCTCTCTCGGGAGGAGGGAGCTGGGGTCGGTTAGCCTTTATTTGTCAGACTTTGATGCATAAATTATTCGATGTGTGCGGCACTTGTCCTTTCATTCCGGTCTGCTGTCTCAGCCGGCTTCTCCCCAGTACCGCCATGCCAGTCCCTGGCCTTCTGCTGGCAAGGAGGGGAAAAATAAGATGGAGCTCGCTCAATCGAAAGACCAGATTTTTACGTACATAAAAAAATTTAAAATCCATACACACACATAATTTGAATTCATCTTGGCAATCAATTGTGTTGATATTTATTGTGTTTCCTTCTTTTAAATTTGGAACTTCATTCCTAAATATCGATTTAGAAGTGTTTTGATATTCAGAAGCAAGGTGCAGTTTACTGCTATTACTGGCCCTGTGATGCATATATCAAGATAACGGATGTGTCAAAGTGGGTGGGTTTTAATCTGGTTTATTTATAACTCATCCTCAGGATGGTGAAACTAGGGACTATCATAAACGGAGGCTATGCTAAAGTCACTCCATCAGATCGGTGGCGCAGCGGTAGAGTTGCTGCCTTACAGCAAACGCAGCGCCGGAGACTCAGGTTCGATCCTGACTACGGGCGATGTCTGTACGGAGTTTGTACGTTCTCCCTGTGACCCTGGGCACGCTCTCACTAGGTGGTGTGGATTCTTGATGATGCTGACTGCCTTTCTCACGTCGCTTAGAAATCCAAAGCGATATTTAGATTAAGATTTAGAGATACAGCGCAGAAACAGGCCCTTCGGCCCACCGAGTCCGCGCCGCCCAGCGATCCCTGCACATTAACACTATCCTACACACACTAGGGACAATTTTTACATTTACCCAGTCAATTAACCTACATACCTGTACGTCTTTGGAGTGTGGGAGGAAACCGAAGATCTCGGAGAAAACCCACGCAGGTCACGGGGAGAACGTACAAACTCCGTACAGACGGTGCCCGTAGTCAGGATCGAACCTGAGTCTCCGGCGCTGCATTCACTGTAAGGCAGCAACTCTACCGCTGCGCCACCGATCTGATGGAGTGACTTTAACATGGCCTCCGTTTATGATAGTCCCTAGTTTCAACATCCTGAGGATGAGCATTTGACACATCGATAAATAAACCAGATTAAAACCCACCCACTTTGACACATCCCTTATCTTGATATATCCATCACAGGGCAAGTAATAGCAGTAAACTGCACCTTGCTTCTGAATATCAAAACACTTCTAAATCGATATTTAGGAATGAAGTTCCAAATTAAAAAGAAGGAAACACAATAAATATCAACACAATTGATTACCAAGATGAATTCAAATTGTTTGTGTGTGTATGGATTTTTAATTTTTTATGTACGTAAAAATCTGGTCTTTCGATTGAGCGAGCTCCATCTTATTTTTCCCCCCCTTGCCAGCAGAAGGCCAGGGACTGGCATGGCGGTACCGGGGAGAAGCCGGCTGAGACAGCAGCCCGGAATGAAAGGACAAGTGCCGCAAACATCGAATAATTTACAGCTAAGGGCCTCGAGTCCTGGCAACATCCTCGTAAAGAGTTCAAATAGTTGGACAGAACTGGGATCAGATACAATGGATCTCATAGTCCAACATTACCCAACACTCACACAAGATGAATGACTCCGACGAGGATGCCAGTAAAGAACAAGAATCAATAAAACGGTAGAACATTCAGGACAAATTATAAGACGGTGCAGCGGTAGAGTTGCTGCCTTACAGCGCCAGAGACCTAGGTTTGATCCTGATTACGGATGCTGTCTGTATGGAGCTTGTAAGTTCTCCCCGTGACCTGCGTGGGTTTTCTCTGGGTGCTCCGGTTTCCTCCCACATCCCAAAGATGTACAGATTTGTAGGCTAATTGTCAATGGTAAAATTGTAAATTGTCCCTAGTGTGTTTAGGATAGTGTTAATGTGCGGTGATCGCTGGTCGGCGCGGACTCGGTGGGCTGAAGGGCCTGTTTCTGCACTGTATCTCTAAACGAAACTAAAAATTGAAGCAAATAATAATAGTGCAAATTCAAAGACTTTCATCTCTCATCCCCAGCTGCTTGAGATATGTGTTCAGGAGAAATTTTTTAGATATGCAAATATATAATGGATTTTATTTTTAGGTCAGCATCATCAAGAATCCACACCACCCTGGGCACGCTCTCACGAATGAATGAATGAATGAATGAATGAATGAATGAATGAATGAATGAATGAATGAATGAATGAATTCATTAATAAGTTTATTGGCCAAGTATGTGCATATACAAGGAATGTGCCTTGGTGCTCCGCTCACAAATGACAACACAAACATACAGTTAACAATTAAGAATGAAGCATAAACACATCAAAACAAGAAGGATACAACATTACGGCCTAAACATGTGGGTGAAAATAAACCAGAGCAAAAAAGAAACTACAGACTTTGGTTATTGAGTACAACTAGCACTCGTAGAAAAAAAGCTTCACTCCTACTATCAGAAAGAAGGTACAAGAGTGAGAAACCCGTCCAGGTTCAGGAACAGCTTCTTCTCAATGATCATCAGGCTCTTGAACATTACATAGACCAACTAAACTACGCACTAAAAACTGCGTGGGAAGGAACTGCAGATGCTGGTTTAAACCAAATATAGACACAAAAAGCTAGAGTAACTCTCTAGAGATCGTGTCTGACCCCGCTGAGTTACTCCAGCTTTTTGTGTCGATCTTTGCACTAAAAACTGTCTTGGTTGCACAAGAGATATTGGGCTTGATTTGCACTAATATCGCTTCTTTAATGTATTGGTGTTTTTTTGTGTGTACTGTGTTTACAGGCCTGTTTTGCTGCAAGTAAGAATTTAATTGTTCTGTTTTTCAGGACATGTAACAATTAAACACTCTTGACTCGACTCCAATTCATATGTTTTACTGTCCTATGTCCCAAAACGGGACAATGTAATTCTTGCACGCAGCAGCACAACAGATATCTAAACTTAGTACTCTGTAAACACAATAATGTACAAAACCTCACACAGACAGCCACTGCTGTCAGCATCGAACCATGGTCCCAGGCGCTGTGAAGCAGCAACTCCACCGCAGAACCACTGCAGTGCTTAAAATAAAAACATTTTGGAATGAAAATGAATAAGTATGTCAGTGCAAGAGTGTAAAGAAAATGATGGCAGAACACCGACCGGTTATTGCAATGACATCCTTCAGAAGGGCAGTCGGGACAGCGTTAAGGGGGCTGCTGCAAATTTGAAATGAAAACAGAACATTTGTAATTGGCAGCAGTTCCAAATATTCAGTGTTTATTTCAAACTTACTGTTCTTTTTTTTTCCGTTTTCATTTGAAACACTTTGAGGTGTTCCATATAACTTCAATAAACCATTCTTTACTTTTAAGTTCAGTCTTTCTTGCTTTGCATCATCTGCTCATTATGACCATTGACTAAGGAAAGGATGGCATTTGTTGCACTGCGTTTGTTTTGCGGTTTTCACCACGGTGAACATTGCCCATGTAGAACTTCATCACAACGTAATTGTTCCCCAACCAATAAATCGCAGCAACAGCTGGAGATCCTGCACTCAGACACAGCTCCATCTCTTTTGAGTTACACTACACTGCGGGAACGATTTTATCCTCTTGGCTGGCATACCTGATGATTTGGTTCAGAGAGCCTCAGACCTGTGGACCCGATGACCACTGTGAGGGTGAAGCAACTGCACTCCCTGACGATGGGAAAGACGCACTGGGTGCAAGTACTGCACAGCACAACACCACTCCAGCAGCAGCAATCCATGCATTGGGGGGAAGGGAGAAAACACCACTGTTGGAGACGAGGCCAAAATGCCTCAGAAGGTGGCAGGACCATCCAAGCCAATGCCAATGGTCGGCCTGAGGAAGACTCTCTGTTATTTGTTGTTCACTATTCAGTGTACAACAAATGCCTGCTTTAGCATTTTATAAATGTAGAAGGGAATTCTGTACTGTATGTACACCTTGTATCTGGCTTTACACAGATCAGCACAAACATGAAATAAAACAGCTCCGACATCAGTGGTAAATTTAACGAATAAGACGGTTTAATGAAGGCATTTCATAATGCGTGTGGCTTAAAATCACTTCGAGGGAACCCGAAAAGTTATAAAGATTCACTGTAGATACAACATTTTATATTCTCAAGACACAATGCTTATTAACATAAATCAGCCAGCTAAACACAGTTACAAAGAGCAGTTGTAATCTCAATGTTGCAATGGATAATAACCTAAACAGAAATGCGAACCGAACAACTTTTCCCCCTCACCAGATAAGGAACCCTGCTTTTCAGCAGAGTGTATTAGTTTTACATATTTACAACCCCTGATGCCTATGTTAATTCAGCTTGCAGTGCTGTGAAGGCTAAGTACATGAAGACATCTATTTATTACCGTCCCAACATTCTATGTTGGCCATTTACCCATCATTCCCCAGTAAATGATCTGGTAGCGAATTCCCGAAATTAACTCTGAACTGGATGGAGATATGTTTTCTTTTCTTATATCAATGGTGCAAAGGTACTTTATTTACACATGGTGTTAGATACATTGAAATTCATTCTTTTGCATTCTATTCATTAAAATCATACAGAAAGATAAAAACAATCATAAATAAATACAAAAGTGCAACAATTGTATTCTTGGAATAGTAGACTTCATTGAAGCAGACACAGGGTCACGGAATTGTCACCAACTTCTTGGCTTCAAGGTTTAAGTTCTTAAAGTTCCAGAGTCTAATCTTGGCCTTAAAGGCCCGTTGTCCTGGTGGTGGCATTGGGTCAGGGTTGCAGGGTCGGCCTGGCCTGGCGACTGTTGTCCGTGTCCTCCAGCGCTGCTCCGCCGCTCCGTGCCGCTGCAGGCTGCGTCCGATCCGCACGCTAGTCCTCTGTGGGGCCTCCAGTGGCGCCCGATCCACACCATCCCCTGGAGAATTGAGGGGAGAATTACTTTTAAATATGCATAGATCATCGGCAAGCGTTGAGGAAACAGAAAGGACCCTTTTTCCATCACACACGAGTCACCAACCGGGGAGCATAAGTTTAAATTGACGTGAAATATGTGGACAGAAGATGGGGAAACCAAACTGACCCAGAAAGTGGTGGAGTCTGGAAAACATGGGGGAGAAGAGAAGTCTCAACATGTTTAAAACACTCTCTTCTGGGAGTTGGGATGAGGCTTGGAAAGTTCTTTGGAACGGTCATCAATTTTTAAATTCAATTATAATTTATGACTACGATCATCACAGACCCACACCACCCTGACCACGCTCTCTTCCTCCTGTTATTATTGGATTGTGGGATGAAGCGGACCACCCAGAGAACATCCAGGTGGTCACAGGGACAATGTACTAAACACCAGACAGACAGCAACTGTAGTCAGCATCGAACCATGGTCTCTGGCGCTGTTAAAAACTGAACTATGATGTTGTGGGAATCATTGAGACATAGCTACAAGAGGACCAGGGCTGGGAGCTGAATATTCAGGGGTACACAACGTACAGAAAAAACAGGCAGGTGGGGGGAGGGGGCGGGGTAGCTCTGTTGGTAAGGAATGATATTCACTCCCTTGCAAGGAGTGACATAGAATCAGGAGATGTAGAATCAGTATGGATAGAGATGAGGAATTGTAAGGATAAAAAGACCCTAATGGGAGTCATCTACAGGCCCCCAAACAGTAGCCTCGACATAGGGTGCAAGTTGAATCAGGAGCTAAAATTGGCATGTCGCAAATGTAATGCTACATAGAAACATAGAAAATAGGTGCAGGAGTAGGCCATTCGGCCCTTCGAGCCTGCACCACCATTCAATATGATCATGGCTGATCATCCAGCTCAGTAGCCTGTACCTGCCTTCTCTCCATACCCCCTGATCCCTTTAGCAAAAAAGGCCACATCTAACTCCCTCTTAAATATAGCCAATGAACTGGCCTCAACTACCTTCTGTGGCAGAGAATTCCACAGACTCACCACTCTCTGTGTGAAGAAATGTTTTCTCATCTCGGTCCTAAAAGACTTCCCCCTTATCCTTAAGTTGTGACCCCTGGTTCTGGACTCCCCCAACATCGGGAACAATCTTCCCGCATCTAGCCTCTCCAACCCCTTAAGAATTTTATATGTTTCTATAAGATCCCCCCTCAGTCTTCTAAATTCCAGCGAGTACAAGCCCAGTCTATCCAGTCTTTCCTCATATGCAAGTCCCGCCATCCCAGGGATTAATCTGGTGAACCTTCTCTGTACTCCCTCTAAGGCAAGAACGTCTTTCCTCAGGTTAGGCGACCAAAACTGCACACAATACTCCAGGTGCGGTCTCACCAAGGCCCTGTACAACTGCAGCAGAACCTCCCTGCTCCTAAACTCAAATCCTCTTGCTATGAATGCCAACATACCATTCGCTTTCTTCACTGCCTGCTGCACCTGCATGCTTGCTTTCAATGACTGGTGCACCATGACACCCAGGTCACGTTGCATCTCCCCTTCTCCCAATCGGTCACCATTCAGGTAATACTGTGCTTTCCTGTTCTTGCCGCCAAAGTGGATAACCTCACATTTATCCACATTATATTGCATCTGCCATGCATTTGCCCACTCGCCTAATCTATCCAAGTCACTCTGCAGCCTCCTAGCATCCTCCTCGCAGCTAACACTGCCACCCAGCTTCGTGTCATCCGCAAACTTAGAGATGTTGCATTCAATTCCCTCATCCAAATCATTAATATACACTGTAAATAACTGGGGTCCCAGCATTGAGTCTTGCGGTACCCCACTAGTCACTGCCTGCCATTCCAAAAAGGACCCGTTTATTCCTACTCTTTGCTTTCTGTCCGCCAACCAATTTTCTATCCACCTCAAAACTGAACCCTCAATACCGTGTGCTTTAAGTTTGTACACCAATCTCCTATGTGGGATCTTGTCGAAGGCCTTCTGAAAGTCCAGATATAACACATCGACTGGTTCTCCCTTATCCACTCTACTAGTTACATCCTCGAAAAATTCTATAAGATTCGTCAGACATGATTTGCCTTTGATAAATCCATGCTGACTTTGTCCGATGATTTCACCACTTTCCAAATGTGATGCTATCACATCTTTAATAACTGACTCTAGCATTTTCCCCACTACCGATGTTAGGCTAACTGGTCTATAATTCCCCGTTTTCTCTCTCCCTCCCTTTTTAAAAAGTGGGGTTACATTAGCTACCCTCCAGTCCTCAGGAACTACTCCAGAATCTAAAGAGTTTTGAAAAATTATCACTAATGCATCCACTATTTCTGAGGCTACTTCCTTAAGCACTCTGGGATGCAGCCTATCTGGCCCTGGGGATTTATCTGCCTTTAATCCATTTAATTTACCTAACACCACTTCCCGACTAACCTGGATTTCCCTCAGTTCCTCCATCTCATTAGACCACCGGTCCCCCGCTATTTCCGGCAGACGGTTTATGTCTTCCTTAGTGAAGACAGAACCAAAGTATTTGTTCAATTGGTCTGCCATCTCCTTGTTCCCTATGATCAATTCACCTGTTTCCGACTGCAAGGGACCTACATTTGCCTTAACTAATCTTTTTCTCTTGACATATCTATAAAAGCTTTTGCAGTCTGTTTTTATGTTCCTTGCCAGTTTTCCCTCATAGTCTATTTTCCCTTTCCTAATTAAGCCCTTTGTCCTCCTCTACTGGACTCTGAATTTCTCCCAGTCCTCTGGTATGCTACTTTTTCTGGCTAATCTGTATGCATCATCTTTTGTTTTAATACTATCCTTGATTTCCCTTGTTAGCCACGGATGCACTACCTTTCCTGGTTTGTTCTTTTGCCAAACTGGGATGAACACTTGTTGTAGTTCATCCATGCGACCTTTAAATGCCTTCCATTGCATGTCCACCGTCAACCCTTTCAGCATCAATCGCCAGTCTATCTTGGACAATTCACGTCTCATACCCTCAAAGTTACCTTTCTTTAAGTTCAGAACACTTGTTTCTGAATCGACTTTGTCACTCTCCATCCTAATGAAGAACTCTACCATATTATGATCACTCTTGCCCAAGGGGCCTCGCACAACAAGACTGCTAACTAACCCTTCCTCATTACTCAATACCCAATACGGTGGTCATGGGAGATTTCAACATGCAGGTAGACTGGGGAAATCAGGTTGGTAATGGACCCCAGGAAAGAGAGTTTGTGGAGTGCCTCCGAGATGGATTCTTGGAACAGCTTGTACTGGAGCCTACCAGGGAGAAGGCAATTCTGGATTTAGTGTTATGTAATGAACCTGACCTGATAAGGGAACTTGAGGTAAAAGAGCCATTAGGAGGCAGTGACCACAATATGATAAGTTTTACTCTACAAATTGAGAGGGAGAAGGGAAAATCGGAGGAGTCAGTATTACAGTATAGCAAAGGGGATTACAGAGGCATGAGGCAGGAGCTGGCCAAAATTGACTGGAAGGGGGCCCTAGCAGGCAAGACTGTGGAACAGCAATGGCAGGTATTCCTGGGAATAATGCAGAAGTTGCAGGATCAATTTATCCCAAAGAGGAGGAAAGTCTAAGGGGAGTATGGATGTGGAAGATGGCGGCGCGCACGGACGCAGCGGCTCACAGCTCTCCCTTTCGGTGCGTTTTATGTGTGTTATCTGTGTTATGTCTGTTAGTCAAATTTAGTCATTCAAACCAGGAAAATCAGGCAAATCCTACCTACAACCGAAAGGACCTTCTGATCATAGGATTCCAGTGCAATCGGGACCTTGTGCGCGAATTTCCACACCCGCGAAATATACCGGAAGAGATAGCCAGGACACCGGGCGCTCCGTGGATAGTTGTCGGCGCGAACAGGCGTCGCAGACGGAGGAGAAACAGGAAGCAAAAGCGAGGATGCCGGTCCGGTATACTTGCCAAGCTAAAGAGACAGCCACACAAACCACCGCTACCCAGCATGTTCCTCACCAACGCCAGATCCATCATCAACAAAATGGACGAACTTAAACTACAGATATCAGCAAACAAACTCGTGGAGGACTGTTGCATTCTCTTAGTAACAGAGACATGGCTTCATCCACTTATCCCAGACGGAGCCATTGAGCTAGCCGGGCGCACAGCGTTTCGTTGGGACAGAAACATCGACTCCGGTAAGAGCAAGGGGGGGGGGTTATGCATTTATGTGCACAACAGCTGGTGCACTAATATCCAAACCATAGATAGCCACTGTTCTCCTGATCTGGAGTCCCTAACAGTTAAATGCAGGCCTTTTTACCTTCCTCGCGAATTTACAGGGGTTATAGTAACAGCAGTCTACATCCCACCGAATGCTAACGCTAGCACAGCTTTAGGCTACCTGCTAGGTGCAATAAACTCACAACAGAGCACATATCCAGAAGCAGCCCACATCATAGCCGGGGACTTCAACCATGCAGACCTAAAGTCAGTTCTCCCGAAACTTGAACAACACATAAGATGTGCTACCAGGGGGAAAAACACACTAGACAAGGTTTACTCAAATATTAAGAAGGGGTTCAGGTCAGCACCACTACCACACCTGGGGCAGTCAGATCACCTGTCCATATTCCTAACCCCAGCATACACCCCACTCAGAAGGAAAGCTCCAGTCACCATAAAGACTGTGAAGACATGGCCTGAAGGAGCTTCCTCGCAGCTGCAGGATTGCTTCGAAAGGACCAACTGGGATATTTTTGAGGATCAGGGCTTGGAGGAGTACACATCAACTGTACTTTGCTACATCAAAAACTGCGTTGACAATGTCACCGTCGACAAACGCATCCGGTTGTACCCCAATCAAAAACCCTGGATGACAAAGGATGTCAGGTCTCTCCTCAAGGACCGTAACACCGCCTTCAGGTCTAGTGACAGAGCTCTATACAGTGCTGCTAGAACCAACCTGAAGAGAGGCATCAAGGATGCCAAAGCGTCCTACAAGAGGAAGATTGAGGACCACT
Source organism: Rhinoraja longicauda (assembly GCF_053455715.1). Taxonomy (NCBI): domain Eukaryota; kingdom Metazoa; phylum Chordata; class Chondrichthyes; order Rajiformes; family Arhynchobatidae; genus Rhinoraja; species Rhinoraja longicauda. The sequence goes on from NC_135985.1 coordinate 23,977,482, forward strand.
TTTCCAACAATGACCCACGGCGGGTATGGCAAGGCATCCAGCACATCACCAATTACAAGACCAGCAACCGCACGACTGCCGACGGCGACGCCTCGTTGGCTGAGGAACTTAACTGTTTCTTTGCTCGTTTCGAGGTGAAAGCTACAGTGGCAGACATTACACCCTCTCCAGCACCTGAGAGCAACACCTTCACTGTGCAGGAGTATGACGTTAAGCGAGTGCTCAGAGCAGTGAATCCCAGGAAAGCTGCAGGCCCCGATGGTGTGACGGGCAGAGTGCTGAGGGAATGTGCAGACCAATTATCTGAGGTCTTCACAAAAATCTTCAACCTGTCCCTTTTAAAATCCACCATCCCTCCCTGCCTGAAGTCCGCCATAATCATCCCACTGCCGAAAAAGCCTGTCATCAGCGGTCTTAACGACTACCGTCCGGTAGCACTCACACCGGTCATCACAAAGTGCTTCGAGAGACTGGTCCTGCAGCACATCAAAGCCAGCCTCCCACCCACCTTCGACCCATAACAGTTTGCCTACAGAGCAAATAGGTCTACAGGGGATGCCATCGACACTGCTCTTCACACTGCACTGACCCACCTTGAACACCAGGGGAGCTATGTGAGGATGCTCTTTCTCGACTTCAGCTCTGCCTTTAACACGGTCATCCCGAGCAGACTGGTCACCAAACTTTCCGACCTTGGATTTTCCCTAACCATCTGCAAATGGATCAAGGACTTCCTGACCAACCGCCCCCAGACAGTCAAAATAGGCCCTCACCTCTCCTCCACCATTACACTGAGCACCGGCTCACCACAGGGCTGTGTGTTGAGCCCCATCCTTTACTCCCTCTACACTCACGACTGCGCCCCCACCCATCCCACCAACACCATCATCAAGTTCGCGGATGACACGACTGTGGTTGGACTTATCTCAGAAGGAGATGAGACAGCCTATAGGGATGAAATCCAAAGGCTGGCAGCATGGTGTTCAGTGAACAATCTGGTCCTGAACTCCTCCAAAACAAAGGAACTTATAATTGACTTTAGAAAAACCAGTGGAGATTACGACCCACTCTACATCAATGGGGTCTGCGTGGAAAGGGTACCAGCTTTCAGGTTCCTGGGTACGCACATCGCAGAGGATCTCACCTGGTCTACCAACACCATCACCACAGTAAAGAAGGCACAGCAGAGACTCCACTTCCTGAGGATCCTCAGGAAAACCAACCTGCAGGAGAAGCTCATGTTGTCCTTCTATCGCTGCTCCATCGAGAGTGTGCTGGCATAATGTATAACCACATGGTATGCCAGCTGCTCAGAAAAGGACAGGAAGGCCCTTCAGAGGGTCATCACGACGGCCCAGAAAATCATCGGCTGCTCACTGCCCTCCCTGGAGCACCTGTTCAGCCTGCGCTGCCTCAGTAGAGCAGGCAAAATAATAAAAGATCCATCCCACCCCGGCCACCGTCTGTTTGTTCATCTGCCCACTGGTCGACGTTTCAGGTCAATCAAATCCCGAACAAACAGACTTAAGAACAGTTTTTACCCCAGGGCCATACGAGAACTGAACACTACCTGTGCACTAGGCAACACCGTTAAAAAATCTTGTACTTAATTTAATTGTATTTATGTATTTATTTGTTTTTGCATTTATTGCATATATGTTTGTACGCACCGTCAGGATTGGCTGTTTTTTAATTTCGTTGTACTCGTTGCAATGACAATAAATGAATATTATTATTATTAGTAAGAGGCACCCGTGGCTGACAAGGGAAGTCAAGGACAGCATAAAAATAAAAGGGAAGAAGTATAACATAGCAAAGAAGAGTGGGAAGCCAGAGGATTGGGACTCTTTTAAAGAGCAACAGAAGATAACTAAAAAGGCAATATGGGGAGAAAAGATGAGGTACGAGGGTAAACTAGCCAATAATATAAACGAGGATAGTAAAAGCTTTTTTAGGTATGTGAAGAGGAAAAAAATAGTCAAGGCAAATGTGGGTCCCTTGAAGACAGAAGCAGGGGAATTTATTATGGGGAACAAGGAAATGGCAGACGAGTTGAACCGGTACTTTGGATCTGTCTTCACTGAGGAGGATATAAACAATCTCCCAGATGTTCTAGTGGCCAGAGATCCTAGGGTGACAGAGGAACTGGAGGAAATCCACATTAGGCAGGAAAAAGTTTTCGGTAGACTGATGGGACTCAAGGCTGATAAATCCCCAGGGCCTGATGGTCTGCATCCCAGGGTGCTTAAGGAGGTGGCTCTAGAAATTGTGGACGCATTAGTGATTATTTTCCAATGTTCTACAGATTCCGGGTCAGTTCCTGTGGATTGGGGGGTAGCTAATGTTATCCCACTTTTCAAGAAAGAAGGGAGAGAGAAAACGGGAAATTATAGACCAGTTAGTCTGACATCAGTGGTGGGGAAGATGCTGGAGTCAATTATAAAAGACGAAATTGCGGAGCATTTGGATCGCAGTAACAGGATCGTTCCGAGTCAGCATGGATTTACGAAGGGGAAATCCTGCTTGACTAATCTACTGGAATTTTTTGAGGATTTAACTTGGAAAATTGACAGGGGAGAGCCGGTGGATGTGGTGTACTTCGACTTTCAGAAAGCCTTCGACAAGGTCCCACATAGGAGATTGGTGGGCAAAATTAGAGCACATGGTATTGGAGGTAGGGTACTGACATGGATAGAAAGTTGGTTGACAGACAGAAAGCAAAGAGTGGGGATACATGGGTCCCTTTCAGAATGGCAGGCAGTGACTAGTGGGGTACCGCAAGGCTCGGTGTTGGGACCGCAGCTATTTACAATATACATCAATGACTTGGCTGAAGGGATTAAAAGTACCATTAGCAAATTTGCCCATGATACAATGCTAGGTAGCAGTGTGAACTGTGAGGAAGATGCTATGAGGTTGCAGGGTGACTTGGACAGGTTGTGTGAGTGGGCGGATGCATGGCAGATGCAGTTTAATGTAGATAAGTGTGAGGTTATCCACTTTGGTGGTTAGAATAGGAAGGCAGATTATTATCTGAACGGTGTCAAGTTAGGAAAAGGGGACGTACAACGTGATCTGGGTGTCTTAGTGCATCAGTCACTGAAAGGAAGCATGCAGGTACAGCAGGCAGTGAAGAAAGCCAATGGAATGTTGGCCTTCATAACAAGAGGAGTTGAGTATAGGAGCAAAGAGGTCCTTCTGCAGTTGTACAGGGCCCTAGTGAGACCGCACCTGGAGTACTGTGTGCAGTTTTGGTCTCCAAATTTGAGGAAGGATATTCTTGCTTTTGAGGGCGTGCAGCGTAGGTTTACTAGGTTAATTCCCGGAATGGCGGGACTGTCATATGTTGAAAGACTGGAGCGACTAGGTTTGTATACACTGGAATTTAGAAGGATGAGAGGGGATCTTATCGAAACCTATAAAATTATTAAGGGGTTGGACACGTTAGAGGCAGGAAACATGTTCCCAATGTTGGGGGAGTCCAGAACCAGGGGCCACAGTTTAAGAATAAGGGGTAGGCCATTTAGAACAGAGATGAGAAAAAACTTTTTTAGTCAGAGAGTTGTGAATCTGTGGAATTCTCTGCCTCAGAGGGCAGTGGAGGCCAATTCTCTGAATACATTCAAGAGAGAGCTAGATAGGGCTCTTAAGGATAACGGAGTCAGGGGGTATGGGGAGAAGGCAGGAACGGGGTACTGATTGAGAATGATCAGCCATGATCACATTGAATGGCGGTGCTGGCTCGAAGGGCCGAATGGCCTTCTCCTGCACCTATTTGCTATTGTCTATTGTCTATTGAACTATCACAACATACTATAATATTACTCTATACTAAAATATACCATTACTTATAGTAAAATATACTATTCCATAACTTAATTAAAAAATTAATACATGTTTGCAGCTATACTAAAGGTCTTTTGAATGTTTAGTTTTTCCATTCCCCAGCTTCTCTGTCGTTTCTGTGTTGAAGTTATCTCGCCGGGTCTCCAGGTGCTAAATCCGATCCCAATGCATTGCATCCGGATGCTTTGTTTCACAGTCCCTTTCAGCACAGATGTCTGCTGCGTTGTGGGTCGGTGGAAGATGGTGGGTTTCCTTTTCGGGTGCTCCAACGTTAAGATGTTTTCTTCTATCGGCCTTGAAGGTGGAGGTCGCTCGATGCTGCTCTCCCCGGTTGTAGATGCTTCTGTGACAGTCTCTGTCCCTGCCAGTTGCTCCACGCTGTCGTGCTGCTTCCTGGGCTGCAGCATTGCCTCGGCAGAACGTTCTTCCACTTCTCTCTTTTCCCGCAGTTGGGCGATAGTATAATGTACCCCAAATGAAAGAGAGCCTTTCTCAGGCTGACCCTCTGCCACTGCCTTGGATGGTCCTGCCACCTCCTCAGGCATTTGGGCCTCGTCTCCAGCAGCAGTTGTATCTCCACTCTCCAATGCACGGATTGCTGCTGCTGGAGTGGTGTCGTGCTGTTCAATATCTTCGCCCGATACGACTTTCCCATCGTCAGGGCATGCGGTTGTTTCATCCTCAGTGCGATCGTCTGGTCCGTGGGTCTGAGGTTCTCTGAACCGAAACATCAGGTACGCCAGCCAAGTGGAGAAAATCATTGTCACTGTTCAGTGTAACTCAGAAGAGATTGAGCTGCGTCTGACTGTTGGATCTTCGTCTGTTGCTGCTATTTATTGGTTGGGGAACAATTCCGTTGCGATGAAGTTCCACGTGGGTTATGGTCACAATGAGCAGATGATGCAAAACAATAAAGACTGAATTCAAAAGTAAAGAATGCTTTACTGAAGTTCTATGGAACATCTCAAAGTGTTTCAAAAGCAAACAAAAGTAAAGTTTCAGAAAATGCAAAGAAAACGTTGAATATTTGGAACTGCTGCTGATTTCAAGTGTTCTGTTTTTATTTCAGATTTACAGCAGCGGCAGTATTCATCAATTGATTTCTAGTGAAAGGGCATTGATCTGATACATTAAAAGTCTGTCCCTACACAGATGTTGCTGGATGTAAATACTCCACATGTCATGCATTTCCTCTTATGACATTCCAATGGTTATCATTTCAGGGTTCAGTGTTCTGCCATCACTTTCTTTACACCCTTGCACTGACATACTTATTCATTTTCATTCCAAAATGTTTTTATTTTAAGCACTGCAGTGGTTCTGCGGTGGAGTTGCTGCTTCACAGCGCCTGGGACCATGGTTCGATGCTGACAGCAGTGGCTGTCTGTGTGGGGTTTTGTACATTATTGTGTTTACAGAGTACTAAGTTTAGATATCTGTTGTGCTGCTGCGTGCAAGAATTACATTGTCCCGTTTTGGGACATAGGACAGTAAAACATATGAATTGGAGTCGAGTCAAGAGTGTTTAATTGTTACACGTCCTGAAAAACAGAACAATTAAATTCTTACTTGCAGCAAAACAGGCCTGTAAACACAGTACACACAAAAAAACACCAATACATTAAAGAAGCGATATTAGTGCAAATCAAGCCCACAGTTCTTAGTGCAAAGATCGACACAAAAAGCTGGAGTAACTCAGCGGGGTCAGACACGACCTCTAGAGAGTTACTCTAGCTTTTTGTGTCTATATTTGGTTTAAACCAGCATCTGCAGTTCCTTCCCACGCAGTTTTTAGTGCGTAGTTTAGTCGGTCTATGTAATGTTCAAGAGCCTGATGATCATTGAGAAGAAGCTGTTGCTGAATCTGGACGGGTTTCTGACTCTTGTACCTTCTTTCTGATAGTAGGAGTGAAGCTTTTTTTCCCACGAGTCTACTCAATAACCAGTCTGTAGTTTCTTTTTTGCTCTGGTTTATTTTCACCCACATATTTAGGCCGTAATGTTGTATCCTTCTTGTTTTGATGTGTTTATGCTTCATTCTTAATTATTAACTGTATGTTTGTGTTGTCATTTGTGAGCGAAGCACCAAGGCACATTCCTTGTGTATGCACATACTTGGCCAATAAACTTATTAATGAATTCATTCATTCATTCATTCATTCATTCATTCAAGTGAGAGCGTGCCCAGGGTGGTGTGGATTCTTGATGATGCTGACTGCCTTTTTGATGTCGCTTAGAGATCCAAAGCGATATTTAGATTTAGATTTAGAGATACAGCGCGGAAACAGGCCCTTCGGCCCACCGAGTCGGCGCCGCCCAGCGATCCCTGCACATTAACACTATCCTACACACACTAGGGACGATTTTTACATTTACCCAGTCAATTAACCTACATACCTGTACGTCTTTGGAGTGTGGGAGGAAACCGAAGATCTCGGAGAAAACCCACGCAGGTCACGGGGAGAACATCCAAACTCCGTACAACCTCGCCCGTAGTCAGGATCGAACCTGAGTCTCCGGCGCTGCATTCACTGTAAGGCAGCAACTCTACCGCTGCGCCACCGATCTGATGGAGTGATTTTAACATGGCCTCCGTTTATGATAGTCCCTAGTTTCAACATCCTGAGGATGAGCATTTGACACATCGATAAATAAACCAGATTAAAACCCACCCACTTTGACACATCCCTTATCTTGATATATCCATCACAGGGACAGTAATAGCAGAAAACTGCACCTTGCTTCTGAATATCAAAACACTTCTAAATCGATATTTAGGAATGAAGTTCCAAATTAAAAAGAAGGAAACACAATAAATATCAACACAATTGATTACCAACATGAATTCAAATTGTTTGTGTGTGTATGGATTTTTATTATTTTTTATGTACGTAAAAATCTGGTCTACTGGCATGGCGGTACCGGGGAGAAGCCGGCTGAGACAGCAGCCCGGAATGAAAGGACAAGTGCAGCACACATCGAATAATTTACAGCTCAGGGCCTCGAGTCCTGGCAACATCCTCGTAAAGAGTTCAAATAGTTGGACAGAACTGGGATCAGATACAATGGATCTCATAGTCCAACATTACCCAACACTCACACAAGATGGATGACTCCGACGAGGATGCCAGTAAAGAACAAGAATCAATAAAACGGTAGCTCATTCAGAACTTTCAGGACAAATTATAAGACGGTGCAGCGGTAGAGTTGCTGCCTTACAGCGCCAGAGACCTAGGTTCGATCCTGATTACGGGTGCTGTCTGTATGGAGCTTGTAAGTTCTCCCCGTGACCTGCGTGGGTTTTCTCTGGGTGCTCCGGTTTCCTCCCACATCCCAAAGATGTACAGATTTGTAGGCTAATTGTCATTGGTAAAATTGTAAATTGTCCCTAGTGTGTTTAGGATAGTGTTAATGTGCGGTGATCGCTGGTCGGCGCGGACTCGGTGGGCTGAAGGGCCTGTTTCTGCACTGTATCTCTAAACTAAACTAAAAATTGAAGCAAATAATAATAGTGCAAATTCAAAGACTTTCACCTCTCATCCCCAGCTGCTTGAGATATGTGTTCAGGTGAAATGTTTTAGATATGCAAATATATAATGGATTTTATTTTTAGGTCAGCAACATCAAGAATCCACACCACCGTGGGCATGCTCTCACTTGAATGAATGAACGAATGAATGAATGAATGAATGAATGAATGAATGAATGAATGAATGAATGAATGAATTCATTAATAAGTTTATTGGCCAAGTATGTGCATAGACAAGGAATTTGCCTTGGTGCTCTGCTCACAAATGACAACACAAACATACAGTTAACAATTAAGAATGAAGCATAAACACATAAACTCAATAACTCTCTAGAGATCGTGTCTGACCCCGCTGAGTTACTCCAGTTCTGTGTCGATTTTGCACTATTTTTAGGGGACCGGCTATTGCAATGACATCCTTCAGAAGGGCAGTCGGGACAGCGTCAAGGGGGCTGCTGCAAATTAGAAATAAAAACAGAACATTTGTAATTGGCAGCAGTTCCAAATATTCAGTGTTTATTTCAAACTTACTGTTCCTTTTTTTTCGTTTTCATTTGAAACACTTTGAGGTATTCCATATAACTTCAATAAACCATTCTTTACTTTTAAGTTCAGTCTTTCTTGCTTTGCATCATCTGCTCATTATGACCATTGACTAAGGAAAGGATGGCATTTGTTGCACTGCGTTTGTTTTGCGGTTTTCACCACGGTGAACATTGCCCATGTAGAACTTCATCACAACGGAATTGTTCCCCAACCAATAAATAGCAGCAACAGCTGGAGATCCTGCACTCAGACACAGCTCCATCTCTTTTGAGTTACACTACACTGCGGGAACGATTTTATCCTCTTGGCTGGCATACCTGATGATTTGGTTCAGAGAGCCTCAGAGCTGTGGACCCGATGACCACTGTGAGGGTGAAGCAACTGCACTCCCTGACGATGGGAAAAGACGCACTGGGTGCAAGTACTGCACAGCACAACACCACTCCAGCAGCAGCAATCCATGCATTGGGGGGAAGGGAGAAAACACCACTGTTGGAGACGAGGCCAAAATGCCTCAGAAGGTGGCAGGACCATCCAAGCCAATGTCAATGGTCGGTCTGAGGAAGACTCTATGTTATTTGTTGTTCACTATTCAGTGTACAACAAATGCCTGCTTTAGCATTTTATAAATGTAGAAGGGAATTCTGTACTGTATGTACACCTTGTATCTGGCTTTACACAGATCAGCACAAACATGAAATAAAACAGCTCCGACATCAGTGGTAAATTTAACGAATAAGACGGTTTAATGAAGGCATTTCATAATGCGTGTGGCTTAAAATCACTTCGAGGGAACCCGAAAAGTTATAAAGATTCACTGTAGATACAACATTTTATATTCTCAAGACACAATGCTTATTAACATAAATCAGCCAGCTAAACACAGTTACAAAGAGCAGTTGTAATCTCAATGTTGCAATGGATAATAACCTAAACAGAAATGCGAACCGAACAACTTTTCCCCCTCACCAGATAAGGAACCCTGCTTTTCAGCAGAGTGTATTAGTTTTACATATTTACAACCCCTGATGCCTATGTTAATTCAGCTTGCAGTGCTGTGAAGGCTAAGTACATGAAGACATCTATTTATTACCGTCCCAACATTCTATGTTGGCCATTTACCCATCATTCTTGCTATGGAGGGCGTGCAGCGTAGGTTCACTAGGTTAATTCCCGGAATGGCGGGACTGTCGTATGTTGAAAGGCTGGAGCGATTGGGCTTGTATACACTGGAATTTAGAAGGATGAGGGGGGATCTTATTGAAACATATAAGATAATTAGGGGATTGGACACATTAGAGGCAGATAACATGTTCCCAATGTTAGGGGAGTCCAGAACAAGGGGCCACAGTTTGAGAATAAGGGGTAGGCCATTTAGAACGGAGATGAGGAAGAACTTTTTCAGTCAGAGGGTGGTGAAGGTGTGGAATTCTCTGCCTCAGAAGGCAGTGGAGGCCAGTTCGTTGGATGCTTTCAAGAGAGAGCTGGATAGAGCTCTTGAGGATAGCGGAGTGAGGGGGTATGGGGAGAAGGCAGGAACGGGGTACTGATTGAGTGATCAGCCATGATCGCATTGAATGGCGGTGCTGGCTCGAAGGGCTGAATGGCCTACTCCTGCACCTATTGTCTATTGTCTATTGTCTATTGTCTATTGTCTATCATTCCCCAGTAAATGATCTGGTAGCGAATTCCCGAAATTAACTCTGAACTGGATGGAGATATGTTTTCTTTTCTTATATCAATGGTGCAAAGGTACTTTATTTACACATGGTGTTAGATACATTGAAATTCATTCTTTTGCATTCTATTCATTAAAATCATACAGAAAGATAAAAACAATCATAAATAAATACAAAAGTGCAACAATTGTATTCTTGGAATAGTAGACTTCATTGAAGCAGACACAGGGTCACGGAATTGTCACCAACTTCTTGGCTTCAAGGTTTAAGTTCTTAAAGTTCCAGAGTCTAATCTTGGCCTTAAAGGCCCGTTGTCCTGGTGGTGGCATTGGGTCAGGGTTGCAGGGTCGGCCTGGCCTGGCGACTGTTGTCCGTGTCCTCCAGCGCTGCTCCGCCGCTCCGTGCCGCTGCAGGCTGCGTCCGATCCGCACGCTAGTCCTCTGTGGGGCCTCCAGTGGCGCCCGATCCACACCATCCCCTGGAGAATTGAGGGGAGAATTACTTTTAAATATGCATAGATCATCGGCAAGCGTTGAGGAAACAGAAAGGACCCTTTTTCCATCACACACGAGTCACCAACCGGAGAGCGTAAGTTTAAATTGACGTGAAATATGTGGACAGAAGATGGGGAAACCAAACTGACCCAGAAAGTGGTGGAGTCTGGAAAACATGGGGGAGAAGAGAAGTCTCAACATGTTTAAAACACTCTCTTCTGGGAGTTGGGATGAGGCTTGGAAAGTTCTTTGGAACGGTCATCAATTTTTAAATTCAATTATAATTTATGACTACGATCATCACAGACCCACACCACCCTGACCACGCTCTCTTCCTCCTGTTATTATTGGATTGTGGGATGAAGTGGACCACCCAGAGAACATCCAGGTGGTCACAGGGACAATGTACTAAACACCAGACAGACAGCAACTGTAGTCAGCATCGAACCATGGTCTCTGGCGCTGTTAAAAACTGAACTATGATGTTGTGGGAATCATTGAGACATGGCTACAAGAGGACCAGGGCTGGGAGCTGAATATTCAGGGGTACACAACGTACAGAAAAAACAGGCAGGTGGGGGGAGGGGGCGGGGTAGCTCTGTTGGTAAGGAATGATATTCACTCCCTTGCAAGGAGTGACATAGAATCAGGAGATGTAGAATCAGTATGGATAGAGATGAGGAATTTTAAGGATAAAAAGACCCTAATGGGAGTCATCTACAGGCCCCCAAACAGTAGCCTCGACATAGGGTGCAAGTTGAATCAGGAGCTAAAATTGGCATGTCGCAAATGTAATGCTACATAGAAACATAGAAAATAGGTGCAGGAGTAGGCCATTCGGCCCTTCGAGCCTGCACCACCATTCAATATGATCATGGCTGATCATCCAGCTCAGTAGCCTGTACCTGCCTTCTCTCCATACCCCCTGATCCCTTTAGCAAAAAAGGCCACATCTAACTCCCTCTTAAATATAGCCAATGAACTGGCCTCAACTACCTTCTGTGGCAGAGAATTCCACAGACTCACCACTCTCTGTGTGAAGAAATGTTTTCTCATCTTGGTCCTAAAAGACTTCCCCCTTATCCTTAAGTTGTGACCCCTGATTCTGGACTCCCCCAACATCGGGAACAATCTTCCCGCATCTAGCCTCTCCAACCCCTTAAGAATTTTATATGTTTCTATAAGATCCCCCCTCAGTCTTCTAAATTCCAGCGAGTACAAGCCCAGTCTATCCAGTCTTTCCTCATATGCAAGTCCCGCCATCCCAGGGATTAATCTGGTGAACCTTCTCTGTACTCCCTCTAAGGCAAGAACGTCTTTCCTCAGGTTAGGCGACCAAAACTGCACACATTACTCCAGGTGCGGTCTCACCAAGGCCCTGTACAACTGCAGCAGAACCTCCCTGCTCCTAAACTCAAATCCTCTTGCTATGAATGCCAACATACCATTCGCTTTCTTCACTGCCTGCTGCACCTGCATGCTTGCTTTCAATGACTGGTGCACCATGATACCCAGGTCATGTTGCATCTCCCCTTCTCCCAATCGGTCACCATTCAGGTAATACTGTGCTTTCCCGTTCTTGCCGCCAAAGTGGATAACCTCACATTTATCCACATTATATTGCATCTGCCATGCATTTGCCCACTCGCCTAATCTATCCAAGTCACTCTGCAGCCTCCTAGCATCCTCCTCGCAGCTAACACTGCCACCCAGCTTCGTGTCATCCGCAAACTTAGAGATGTTGCATTCAATTCCCTCATCCAAATCATTAATATACACTGTAAATAACTGGGGTCCCAGCATTGAGTCTTGCGGTACCCCACTAGTCACTGCCTGCCATTCCGAAAAGGACCCGTTTATTCCTACTCTTTGCTTTCTGTCCGCCAACCAATTTTCTATCCACCTCAAAACTGAACCCTCAATACCGTGTGCTTTAAGTTTGTACACCAATCTCCTATGTGGGACCTTGTCGAAGGCCTTCTGAAAGTCCAGATATAACACATCGACTGGTTCTCCCTTATCCACTCTACTAGTTACATCCTCGAAAAATTCTATAAGATTCGTCAGACATGATTTGCCTTTGGTAAATCCATGCTGACTTTGTCCGATGATTTCACCACTTTCCAAATGTGATGCTATCACATCTTTAATAACTGACTCTAGCATTTTCCCCACTACCGATGTTAGGCTAACTGGTCTATAATTCCCCGTTTTCTCTCTCCCTCCCTTTTTAAAAAGTGGGGTTACATTAGATACCCTCCAGTCCTCAGGAACTACTCCAGAATCTAAAGAGTTTTGAAAAATTATCATTAATGCATCCACTATTTCTGAGGCTACTTCCTTAAGCACTCTGGGATGCAGCCTATCTGGCCCTGGGGATTTATCTGCCTTTAATCCATTTAATTTACCTAACACCACTTCCCGACTAACCTGGATTTCCCTCAGTTCCTCCATCTCATTAGACCACCGGTCCCCCGCTATTTCCGGCAGACGGTTTATGTCTTCCTTAGTGAAGACAGAACCAAAGTATTTGTTCAATTGGTCTGCCATCTCCTTGTTCCCTATGATCAATTCACCTGTTTCCGACTGCAAGGGACCTACATTTGCCTTAACTAATCTTTTTCTCTTGACATATCTATAAAAGCTTTTGCAGTCTGTTTTTATGTTCCTTGCCAGTTTTCCCTCATAGTCACCCATTCCTTCTCTCCCGAGATGCTGCCTGACCTGCTGAGTTACTCCAGCATTTTGTGAATAATTCCCTCATAGTCTATTTTCCCTTTCCTAATTAAGCCCTTTGTCCTCCTCTACTGGACTCTGAATTTCTCCCAGTCCTCTGGTATGCTACTTTTTCTGGCTAATCTGTATGCTTCATCTTTTGTTTTAATACTATCCTTGATTTCCCTTGTTAGCCACGGATGCACTACCTTTCCTGGTTTGTTCTTTTGCCAAACTGGGATGAACACTTGTTGTAGTTCATCCATGCGACCTTTAAATGCCTTCCATTGCATGTCCACCGTCAACCCTTTCAGCATCAATCGCCAGTCTATCTTGGACAATTCACGTCTCATACCCTCAAAGTTACCTTTCTTTAAGTTCAGAACACTTGTTTCTGAATCGACTTTGTCACTCTCCATCCTAATGAAGAACTCTACCATATTATGATCACTCTTGCCCAAGGGGCCTCGCACAACAAGACTGCTAACTAACCCTTCCTCATTACTCAATACCCAATACGGTGGTCATGGGAGATTTCAACATGCAGGTAGACTGGGGAAATCAGGTTGGTAATGGACCCCAGGAAAGAGAGTTTGTGGAGTGCCTCCGAGATGGATTCTTGGAACAGCTTGTACTGGAGCCTACCAGGGAGAAGTCAATTCTGGATTTAGTGTTATGTAATGAACCTGACCTGATAAGGGAACTTGAGGTAAAAGAGCCATTAGGAGGCAGTGACCACAATATGATAAGTTTTACTCTACAAATTGAGAGGGAGAAGGGAAAATCGGAGGAGTCAGTATTACAGTATAGCAAAGGGGATTACAGAGGCATGAGGCAGGAGCTGGCCAAAATTGACTGGAAGGGGGCCCTAGCAGGCAAGACTGTGGAACAGCAATGGCAGGTATTCCTGGGAATAATGCAGAAGTTGCAGGATCAATTTATCCCAAAGAGGAGGAAAGTCTAAGGGGAGTAAGAGGCACCCGTGGCTGACAAGGGAAGTCAAGGACAGCATAAAAATAAAAGGGAAGAAGTATAACATAGCAAAGAAGAGTGGGAAGCCAGAGGATTGGGACTCTTTTAAAGAGCAACAGAAGATAACTAAAAAGGCAATATGGGGAGAAAAGATGAGGTACGAGGGTAAGCTAGCCAATAATATAAACGAGGATAGTAAAAGCTTTTTTAGGTATGTGAAGAGGAAAAAAATAGTCAAGGCAAATGTGGGTCCCTTGAAGACAGAAGCAGGGGAATTTATTATGGGGAACAAGGAAATGGCAGACGAGTTGAACCGGTACTTTGGATCTGTCTTCACTGAGGAGGATATAAACAATCTCCCAGATGTTCTAGTGGCCAGAGATCCTAGGGTGACAGAGGAACTGGAGGAAATCCACATTAGGCAGGAAAAAGTTTTCGGTAGACTGATGGGACTCAAGGCTGATAAATCCCCAGGGCCTGATGGTCTGCATCCCAGGGTGCTTAAGGAGGTGGCTCTAGAAATTGTGGACGCATTAGTGATTATTTTCCAATGTTCTATAGATTCCGGGTCAGTTCCTGTGGATTGGGGGGTAGCTAATGTTATCCCACTTTTCAAGAAAGAAGGGAGAGAGAAAACGGGAAATTATAGACCAGTTAGTCTGACATCAGTGGTGGGGAAGATGCTGGAGTCAATTATAAAAGACGAAATTGCAGAGCATTTGGATCGCAGTAACAGGATCGCTCCGAGTCAGCATGGATTTACGAAGGGGAAATCCTGCTTGACTAATCTACTGGAATTTTTTGAGGATTTAACTAGGAAAATTGACGGGGGAGAGCCGGTGGATGTGGTGTACTTCGACTTTCAGAAAGCCTTCGACAAGGTCCCACATAGGAGATTGGTGGGCAAAATTAGAGCACATGGTATTGGAGGTAGGGTACTGACACGGATAGAAAGTTGGTTGACAGACAGAAAGCAAAGAGTGGGGATACATGGGTCCCTTTCAGAATGGCAGGCAGTGACTAGTGGGGTACCGCAAGGCTCGGTGTTGGGACCGCAGCTATTTACAATATACATCAATGACTTGGCTGAAGGGATTAAAAGTACCATTAGCAAATTTGCCGATGATACAATGCTAGGTAGCAGTGTGAACTGTGAGGAAGATGCTATGAGGTTGCAGGGTGACTTGGACAGGTTGTGTGAGTGGGCGGATGCATGGCAGATGCAGTTTAATGTAGATAAGTGTGAGGTTATCCACTTTGGTGGTTAGAATAGGAAGGCAGATTA
Organism: Rhinoraja longicauda; assembly: GCF_053455715.1. Taxonomy (NCBI): domain Eukaryota; kingdom Metazoa; phylum Chordata; class Chondrichthyes; order Rajiformes; family Arhynchobatidae; genus Rhinoraja; species Rhinoraja longicauda. The sequence continues at coordinate 23,992,548 of NC_135985.1, forward strand.
TTATCTGAACGGTGTCAAGTTAGGAAAAGGGGACGTACAACGTGATCTGGGTGTCTTAGTGCATCAGTCACTGAAAGGAAGCATGCAGGTACAGCAGGCAGTGAAGAAAGCCAATGGAATGTTGGCCTTCATAACAAGAGGAGTTGAGTATAGGAGCAAAGAGGTCCTTCTGCAGTTGTACAGGGCCCTAGTGAGACCGCACCTGAAGTACTGTGTGCAGTTTTGGTCTCCAAATTTGAGGAAGGATATTCTTGCTTTTGAGGGCGTGCAGCGTAGGTTTACTAGGTTAATTCCCGGAATGGCGGGACTGTCATATGTTGAAAGACTGGAGCGACTAGGTTTGTATACACTGGAATTTAGAAGGATGAGAGGGGATCTTATCGAAACCTATAAAATTATTAAGGGGTTGGACACGTTAGAGGCAGGAAACATGTTCCCAATGTTGGGGGAGTCCAGAACCAGGGGCCACAGTTTAAGAATAAGGGGTAGGCCATTTAGAACAGAGATGAGAAAAAACTTTTTTAGTCAGAGAGTTGTGAATCTGTGGAATTCTCTGCCTCAGAGGGCAGTGGAGGCCAATTCTCTGAATACATTCAAGAGAGAGCTAGATAGGGCTCTTAAGGATAACGGAGTCAGGGGTTATGGGGAGAAGGCAGGAACGGGGTACTGATTGAGAATGATCAGCCATGATCACATTGAATGGCGGTGCTGGCTCGAAGGGCCGAATGGCCTTCTCCTGCACCTATTTGCTATTGTCTATTGTCTATTGAACTATCACAACGTACTATAATATTACTCTATACTAAAATATACCATTACTTATAGTAAAATATACTATTACATAACTTAATAAAAAAATTAATACATGTTTGCAGCTATACTAAAGGTCTTTTGAATGTTTAGTTTTTCCATTCCCCAGCTTCTCTGTCGTTTCTGTGTTGAAGTTATCTCGCCGGGTCTCCAGGTGCTAAATCCGATCCCAATGCATTGCATCCGGATGCTTTGTTTCACAGTCCCTTTCAGCACAGATGTCTGCTGCGTTGTGGGTCGGTGGAAGATGGTGGGTTTCCTTTTCGGGTGCTCCAACGTTGAGATGTTTTCTTCTATCGGCCTTGAAGGTGGAGGTCGCTCGATGCTGCTCTCCCCGGTTGTAGATGCTTCTGTGACAGTCTCTGTCCCTGCCAGTTGCTCCACGCTGTCGTGCTGCTTCCTGGGCTGCAGCATTGCCTCGGCAGAACGTTCTTCCACTTCTCTCTTTTCCCGCAGTTGGGCGATAGTATAATGTACCCCAAATGAAAGAGAGCCTTTCTCAGGCTGACCCTCTGCCACTGCCTTGGATGGTCCTGCCACCTCCTCAGGCATTTGGGCCTCGTCTCCAGCAGCAGTTGTATCTCCACTCTCCAATGCACGGATTGCTGCTGCTGGAGTGGTGTCGTGCTGTTCAATATCTTCACCCGATACGACTTTCCCATCGTCAGGGCATGCGGTTGTTTCATCCTCAGTGCGATCGTCTGGTCCGTGGGTCTGAGGTTCTCTGAACCGAAACATCAGGTACGCCAGCCAAGTGGAGAAAATCATTGTCACTGTTCAGTGTAACTCAGAAGAGATTGAGCTGCGTCTGACTGTTGGATCTTCGTCTGTTGCTGCTATTTATTGGTTGGGGAACAATTCCGTTGCGATGAAGTTCCACGTGGGTTATGGTCACAATGAGCAGATGATGCAAAACAATAAAGACTGAATTCAAAAGTAAAGAATGCTTTACTGAAGTTCTATGGAACATCTCAAAGTGTTTCAAAAGCAAACAAAAGTAAAGTTTCAGAAAATGCAAAGAAAACGTTGAATATTTGGAACTGCTGCTGATTTCAAGTGTTCTGTTTTTATTTCAGATTTACAGCAGCGGCAATATTCATCAATTGATTTCTAGTGAAAGGGCATTGATCTGATACATTAAAAGTCTGTCCCTACACAGATGTTGCTGGATGTAAATACTCCACATGTCATGCATTTCCTCTTATGACATTCCAATGGTTATCATTTCAGGGTTCAGTGTTCTGCCATCACTTTCTTTACACCCTTGCACTGACATACTTATTCATTTTCATTCCAAAATGTTTTTATTTTAAGCACTGCAGTGGTTCTGCGGTGGAGTTGCTGCTTCACAGCGCCTGGGACCATGGTTCGATGCTGACAGCAGTGGCTGTCTGTGTGGGGTTTTGTACATTATTGTGTTTACAGAGTACTAAGTTTAGATATCTGTTGTGCTGCTGCGTGCAAGAATTACATTGTCCCGTTTTGGGACATAGGACAGTAAAACATATGAATTGGAGTCGAGTCAAGAGTGTTTAATTGTTACACGTCCTGAAAAACAGAACAATTAAATTCTTACTTGCAGCAAAACAGGCCTGTAAACACAGTACACACAAAAAAACACCAATACATTAAAGAAGCGATATTAGTGCAAATCAAGCCCACAGTTCTTAGTGCAAAGATCGACACAAAAAGCTGGAGTAACTCAGCGGGGTCAGACACGACCTCTAGAGAGTTACTCTAGCTTTTTGTGTCTATATTTGGTTTAAACCAGCATCTGCAGTTCCTTCCCACGCATAGTTTAGTCGGTCTATGTAATGTTCAAGAGCCTGATGATCATTGAGAAGAAGCTGTTGCTGAATCTGGACGGGTTTCTGACTCTTGTACCTTCTTTCTGATAGTAGGAGTGAAGCTTTTTTTCCCACGAGTCTACTCAATAACCAGTCTGTAGTTTCTTTTTTGCTCTGGTTTATTTTCACCCACATATTTAGGCCGTAATGTTGTATCCTTCTTGTTTTGATGTGTTTATGCTTCATTCTTAATTATTAACTGTATGTTTGTGTTGTCATTTGTGAGCGAAGCACCAAGGCACATTCCTTGTGTATGCACATACTTGGCCAATAAACTTATTAATGAATTCATTCATTCATTCATTCATTCAAGTGAGAGCGTGCCCAGGGTGGTGAGGATTCTTGATGATGCTGACTGCCTTTTTGATGTCGCTTAGAGATCCAAAGCGATATTTAGATTTAGATTTAGAGATACAGCGCGGAAACAGGCCCTTCGGCCCACCGAGTCGGCGCCGCCCAGCGATCCCTGCACATTAACACTATCCTACACACACTAGGGACGATTTTTACATTTACCCAGTCAATTAACCTACATACCTGTACGTCTTTGGAGTGTGGGAGGAAACCGAAGATCTCGGAGAAAACCCACGCAGGTCACGGGGAGAACATCCAAACTCCGTACAACCTCGCCCGTAGTCAGGATCGAACCTGAGTCTCCGGCGCTGCATTCACTGTAAGGCAGCAACTCTACCGCTGCGCCACCGATCTGATGGAGTGATTTTAACATGGCCTCCGTTTATGATAGTCCCTAGTTTCAACATCCTGAGGATGAGCATTTGACACATCGATAAATAAACCAGATTAAAACCCACCCACTTTGACACATCCCTTATCTTGATATATCCATCACAGGGACAGTAATAGCAGAAAACTGCACCTTGCTTCTGAATATCAAAACACTTCTAAATCGATATTTAGGAATGAAGTTCCAAATTAAAAAGAAGGAAACACAATAAATATCAACACAATTGATTACCAACATGAATTCAAATTGTTTGTGTGTGTATGGATTTTTATTATTTTTTATGTACGTAAAAATCTGGTCTACTGGCATGGCGGTACCGGGGAGAAGCCGGCTGAGACAGCAGCCCGGAATGAAAGGACAAGTGCCGCACACATCGAATAATTTACAGCTCAGGGCCTCGAGTCCTGGCAACATCCTCGTAAAGAGTTCAAATAGTTGGACAGAACTGGGATCAGATACAATGGATCTCATAGTCCAACATTACCCAACACTCACACAAGATGGATGACTCCGACGAGGATGCCAGTAAAGAACAAGAATCAATAAAACGGTAGCTCATTCAGAACTTTCAGGACAAATTATAAGACGGTGCAGCGGTAGAGTTGCTGCCTTACAGCGCCAGAGACCTAGGTTCGATCCTGATTACGGGTGCTGTCTGTATGGAGCTTGTAAGTTCTCCCCGTGACCTGCGTGGGTTTTCTCTGGGTGCTCCGGTTTCCTCCCACATCCCAAAGATGTACAGATTTGTAGGCTAATTGTCATTGGTAAAATTGTAAATTGTCCCTAGTGTGTTTAGGATAGTGTTAATGTGCGGTGATCGCTGGTCGGCGCGGACTCGGTGGGCTGAAGGGCCTGTTTCTGCACTGTATCTCTAAACTAAACTAAAAATTGAAGCAAATAATAATAGTGCAAATTCAAAGACTTTCACCTCTCATCCCCAGCTGCTTGAGATATGTGTTCAGGTGAAATGTTTTAGATATGCAAATATATAATGGATTTTATTTTTAGGTCAGCAACATCAAGAATCCACACCACCGTGGGCATGCTCTCACTTGAATGAATGAACGAATGAATGAATGAATGAATGAATGAATGAATGAATGAATGAATGAATGAATGAATGAATGAATTCATTAATAAGTTTATTGGCCAAGTATGTGCATAGACAAGGAATTTGCCTTGGTGCTCTGCTCACAAATGACAACACAAACATACAGTTAACAATTAAGAATGAAGCATAAACACATAAACTCAATAACTCTCTAGAGATCGTGTCTGACCCCGCTGAGTTACTCCAGTTCTGTGTCGATTTTGCACTATTTTTAGGGGACCGGCTATTGCAATGACATCCTTCAGAAGGGCAGTCGGGACAGCGTCAAGGGGGCTGCTGCAAATTAGAAATAAAAACAGAACATTTGTAATTGGCAGCAGTTCCAAATATTCAGTGTTTATTTCAAACTTACTGTTCCTTTTTTTTCGTTTTCATTTGAAACACTTTGAGGTATTCCATATAACTTCAATAAACCATTCTTTACTTTTAAGTTCAGTCTTTCTTGCTTTGCATCATCTGCTCATTATGACCATTGACTAAGGAAAGGATGGCATTTGTTGCACTGCGTTTGTTTTGCGGTTTTCACCACGGTGAACATTGCCCATGTAGAACTTCATCACAACGGAATTGTTCCCCAACCAATAAATAGCAGCAACAGCTGGAGATCCTGCACTCAGACACAGCTCCATCTCTTTTGAGTTACACTACACTGCGGGAACGATTTTATCCTCTTGGCTGGCATACCTGATGATTTGGTTCAGAGAGCCTCAGAGCTGTGGACCCGATGACCACTGTGAGGGTGAAGCAACTGCACTCCCTGACGATGGGAAAAGACGCACTGGGTGCAAGTACTGCACAGCACAACACCACTCCAGCAGCAGCAATCCATGCATTGGGGGGAAGGGAGAAAACACCACTGTTGGAGACGAGGCCAAAATGCCTCAGAAGGTGGCAGGACCATCCAAGCCAATGCCAATGGTCGGTCTGAGGAAGACTCTATGTTATTTGTTGTTCACTATTCAGTGTACAACAAATGCCTGCTTTAGCATTTTATAAATGTAGAAGGGAATTCTGTACTGTATGTACACCTTGTATCTGGCTTTACACAGATCAGCACAAACATGAAATAAAACAGCTCCGACATCAGTGGTAAATTTAACGAATAAGACGGTTTAATGAAGGCATTTCATAATGCGTGTGGCTTAAAATCACTTCGAGGGAACCCGAAAAGTTATAAAGATTCACTGTAGATACAACATTTTATATTCTCAAGACACAATGCTTATTAACATAAATCAGCCAGCTAAACACAGTTACAAAGAGCAGTTGTAATCTCAATGTTGCAATGGATAATAACCTAAACAGAAATGCGAACCGAACAACTTTTCCCCCTCACCAGATAAGGAACCCTGCTTTTCAGCAGAGTGTATTAGTTTTACATATTTACAACCCCTGATGCCTATGTTAATTCAGCTTGCAGTGCTGTGAAGGCTAAGTACATGAAGACATCTATTTATTACCGTCCCAACATTCTATGTTGGCCATTTACCCATCATTCCCCAGTAAATGATCTGGTAGCGAATTCCCGAAATTAACTCTGAACTGGATGGAGATATGTTTTCTTTTCTTATATCAATGGTGCAAAGGTACTTTATTTACACATGGTGTTAGATACATTGAAATTCATTCTTTTGCATTCTATTCATTAAAATCATACAGAAAGATAAAAACAATCATAAATAAATACAAAAGTGCAACAATTGTATTCTTGGAATAGTAGACTTCATTGAAGCAGACACAGGGTCACGGAATTGTCACCAACTTCTTGGCTTCAAGGTTTAAGTTCTTAAAGTTCCAGAGTCTAATCTTGGCCTTAAAGGCCCGTTGTCCTGGTGGTGGCATTGGGTCAGGGTTGCAGGGTCGGCCTGGCCTGGCGATGTTGTCCGTGTCCTCCAGCGCTGCTCCGCCGCTCCGTGCCGCTGCAGGCTGCGTCCGATCCGCACGCTAGTCCTCTGTGGGGCCTCCAGTGGCGCCCGATCCACACCATCCCCTGGAGAATTGAGGGGAGAATTACTTTTAAATATGCATAGATCATCGGCAAGCGTTGAGGAAACAGAAAGGACCCTTTTTCCATCACACACGAGTCACCAAGCGGGGAGCGTAAGTTTAAATTGACGTGAAATATGTGGACAGAAGATGGGGAAACCAAACTGACCCAGAAAGTGGTGGAGTCTGGAAAACATGGGGGAGAAGAGAAGTCTCAACATGTTTAAAACACTCTCTTCTGGGAGTTGGGATGAGGCTTGGAAAGTTCTTTGGAACGGTCATCAATTTTTAAATTCAATTATAATTTATGACTACGATCATCACAGACCCACACCACCCTGACCACGCTCTCTTCCTCCTGTTATTATTGGATTGTGGGATGAAGCGGACCACCCAGAGAACATCCAGGTGGTCACAGGGACAATGTACTAAACACCAGACAGACAGCAACTGTAGTCAGCATCGAACCATGGTCTCTGGCGCTGTTAAAAACTGAACTATGATGTTGTGGGAATCATTGAGACATGGCTACAAGAGGACCAGGGCTGGGAGCTGAATATTCAGGGGTACCCAACGTACAGAAAAAACAGGCAGGTGGGGGGAGGGGGCGGGGTAGCTCTGTTGGTAAGGAATGATATTCACTCCCTTGCAAGGAGTGACATAGAATCAGGAGATGTAGAATCAGTATGGATAGAGATGAGGAATTGTAAGGATAAAAAGACCTTAATGGGAGTCATCTACAGGCCCCCAAACAGTAGCCTCGACATAGGGTGCAAGTTGAATCAGGAGCTAAAATTGGCATGTCGCAAATGTAATGCTACATAGAAACATAGAAACATAGAAAATAGGTGCAGGAGTAGGCCATTCGGCCCTTCGAGCCTGCACCGCCATTCAATATGATCATGGCTGATCATCCAGCTCAGTAGCCTGTACCTGCCTTCTCTCCATACCCCCTGATCCCTTTAGCAAAAAAGGCCACATCTAACTCCCTCTTAAATATAGCCAATGAACTGGCCTCAACTACCTTCTGTGGCAGAGAATTCCACAGACTCACCACTCTCTGTGTGAAGAAATGTTTTCTCATCTCGGTCCTAAAAAACTTCCCCCTTATCCTTAAGTTGTGACCCCTGGTTCTGGACTCCCCCAACATCGGGAACAATCTTCCCGCATCTAGCCTCTCCAATCCCTTAAGAATTTTATATGTTTCTATAAGATCCCCCCTCAGTCTTCTAAATTCCAGCGAGTACAAGCCCAGTCTATCCAGTCTTTCCTCATATGCAAGTCCCGCCATCCCAGGGATTAATCTGGTGAACCTTCTCTGTACTCCCTCTAAGGCAAGAACGTCTTTCCTCAGGTTAGGCGACCAAAACTGCACACAATACTCCAGGTGCGGTCTCACCAAGGCCCTGTACAACTGCAGCAGAACCTCCCTGCTCCTAAACTCAAATCCTCTTGCTATGAATGCCAACATACCATTCGCTTTCTTCACTGCCTGCTGCACCTGCATGCTTGCTTTCAATGACTGGTGCACCATGACACCCAGGTCACGTTGCATCTCCCCTTCTCCCAATCGGTCACCATTCAGGTAATACTGTGCTTTCCTGTTCTTGCCGCCAAAGTGGATAACCTCACATTTATCCACATTATATTGCATCTGCCATGCATTTGCCCACTCGCCTAATCTATCCAAGTCACTCTGCAGCCTCCTAGCATCCTCCTCGCAGCTAACACTGCCACCCAGCTTCGTGTCATCCGCAAACTTAGAGATGTTGCATTCAATTCCCTCATCCAAATCATTAATATACACTGTAAATAACTGGGGTCCCAGCATTGAGCCTTGCGGTACCCCACTAGTCACTGCCTGCCATTCCGAAAAGGACCCGTTTATTCCTACTCTTTGCTTTCTGTCCGCCAACCAATTTTCTATCCACCTCAAAACTGAACCCTCAATACCGTGTGCTTTAAGTTTGTACACCAATCTCCTATGTGGGACCTTGTCGAAGGCCTTCTGAAAGTCCAGATATAACACATCGACTGGTTCTCCCTTATCCACTCTACTAGTTACATCCTCGAAAAATTCTATAAGATTCGTCAGACATGATTTGCCTTTGGTAAATCCATGCTGACTTTGTCCGATGATTTCACCACTTTCCAAATGTGATGCTATCACATCTTTAATAACTGACTCTAGCATTTTCCCCACTACCGATGTTAGGCTAACTGGTCTATAATTCCCCGTTTTCTCTCTCCCTCCCTTTTTAAAAAGTGGGGTTACATTAGCTACCCTCCAGTCCTCAGGAACTACTCCAGAATCTAAAGAGTTTTGAAAAATTATCATTAATGCATCCACTATTTCTGAGGCTACTTCCTTAAGCACTCTGGGATGCAGCCTATCTGGCCCTGGGGATTTATCTGCCTTTAATCCATTTAATTTACCTAACACCACTTCCCGACTAACCTGGATTTCCCTCAGTTCCTCCATCTCATTAGACCACCGGTCCCCCGCTATTTCCGGCAGACGGTTTATGTCTTCCTTAGTGAAGACAGAACCAAAGTATTTGTTCAATTGGTCTGCCATCTCCTTGTTCCCTATGATCAATTCACCTGTTTCCGACTGCAAGGGACCTACATTTGCCTTAACTAATCTTTTTCTCTTGACATATCTATAAAAGCTTTTGCAGTCTGTTTTTATGTTCCTTGCCAGTTTTCCCTCATAGTCTATTTTCCCTTTCCTAATTAAGCCCTTTGTCCTCCTCTACTGGACTCTGAATTTCTCCCAGTCCTCTGGTATGCTACTTTTTCTGGCTAATCTGTATGCTTCATCTTTTGTTTTAATACTATCCTTGATTTCCCTTGTTAGCCACGGATGCACTACCTTTCCTGGTTTGTTCTTTTGCCAAACTGGGTTGAACACTTGTTGTAGTTCATCCATGTGACCTTTAAATGCCTTCCATTGCATGTCCACCGTCAACCCTTTCAGCATTAATCGCCAGTCTATCTTGGACAATTCACGCCTCATACCCTCAAAGTTACCTTTCTTTAAGTTCAGAACACTTGTTTCTGAATCGACTTTGTCACTCTCCATCCTAACGAAGAACTCTACCATATTATGATCACTCTTGCCCAAGGGGCCTCGCACAACAAGACTGCTAACTAACCCTTCCTCATTACTCAATACCCAATACGGTGGTCATGGGAGATTTCAACATGCAGGTAGACTGGGGAAATCAGGTTGGTAATGGACCCCAGGAAAGAGAGTTTGTGGAGTGCCTCCGAGATGGATTCTTAGAACAGCTTGTACTGGAGCCTACCAGGGAGAAGGCAATTCTGGATTTAGTGTTATGTAATGAACCTGACCTGATAAGGGGACTTGAGGTAAAAGAGCCATTAGGAGGCAGTGACCACAATATGATAAGTTTTACTCTACAAATTGAGAGGGAGAAGGGAAAATCGGAGGTATCAGTATTACAGTATAGCAAAGGGGATTACAGAGGCATGAGGCAGGAGCTGGCCAAAATTGACTGGAAGGAAGCCCTAGCAGGGAAGACTGTGGAACAGCAATGGCAGGTATTCCTGGGAATAATGCAGAAGTTGCAGGATCAATTTATCCCAAAGAGGAGGAAAGAGTCTAAGGGGAGTAAGAGGCACCCGTGGCTGACAAGGGAAGTCAAGGACAGCATAAAAATAAAAGGGAAGAAGTATAACATAGCAAAGAAGAGTGAGGTACGAGGGTAAACTAGTCAATAATATAAAGGAGGATAGTAAAAGATTTTTTAGGTATGTGAAGAGGAAAAAAATAGTCAAGGCAAATGTGGGTCCCTTGAAGACAGAAGCAGGGGAATTTATTATGGGGAACAAGGAAATGGCAGACGAGTTGAACCGGTACTTTGGATCAGTCTTCACTGAGGAGGATATAAACAATCTCCCAGATGTTCTAGTGGCCAGAGATCCTAGGGTGACAGAGGAACTGGAGGAAATCCACATTAGGCAGGAAAAAGTTTTCGGTAGACTGGGACTCAAGGCTGATAAATCCCCAGGGCCTGATGGTCTGCATCCCAGGGTGCTTAAGGAGGTGGCTCTAGAAATTGTGGACGCATTAGTGATTATTTTCCAATGTTCTATAGATTCCGGGTCAGTTCCTGTGGATTGGGGGGTAGCTAATGTTATCCCACTTTTCAAGAAAGAAGGGAGAGAGAAAACGGGAAATTATAGACCAGTTAGTCTGACATCAGTGGTGGGGAAGATGCTGGAGTCAATTATAAAAGACGAAATTGCAGAGCATTTGGATCGCAGTAACAGGATCGCTCCGAGTCAGCATGGATTTACGAAGGGGAAATCCTGCTTGACTAATCTACTGGAATTTTTTGAGGATTTAACTAGGAAAATTGACAGGGGAGAGCCGGTGGATGTGGTGTACTTCGACTTTCAGAAAGCCTTCGACAAGGTCCCACATAGGAGATTGGTGGGCAAAATTAGAGCACATGGTATTGGAGGTAGGGTACTGACATGGATAGAAAGTTGGTTGACAGACAGAAAGCAAAGAGTGGGGATACATGGGTCCCTTTCAGAATGGCAGGCAGTGACTAGTGGGGTACCGCAAGGCTCGGTGTTGGGACCGCAGCTATTTACAATATACATCAATGACTTGGCTGAAGGGATTAAAAGTACCATTAGCAAATTTGCCGATGATACAATGCTAGGTAGCAGTGTGAACTGTGAGGAAGATGCTATGAGGTTGCAGGGTGACTTGGACAGGTTGTGTGAGTGGGCGGATGCATGGCAGATGCAGTTTAATGTAGATAAGTGTGAGGTTATCCACTTTGGTGGTTAGAATAGGAAGGCAGATTATTATCTGAACGGTGTCAAGTTAGGAAAAGGGGACGTACAACGTGATCTGGGTGTCTTAGTGCATCAGTCACTGAAAGGAAGCATGCAGGTACAGCAGGCAGTGAAGAAAGCCAATGGAATGTTGGCCTTCATAACAAGAGGAGTTGAGTATAGGAGCAAAGAGGTCCTTCTGCAGTTGTACAGGGCCCTAGTGAGACCGCACCTGGAGTACTGTGTGCAGTTTTGGTCTCCAAATTTGAGGAAGGATATTCTTGCTTTTGAGGGCGTGCAGCGTAGGTTTACTAGGTTAATTCCCGGAATGGCGGGACTGTCATATGTTGAAAGACTGGAGCGACTAGGTTTGTATACACTGGAATTTAGAAGGATGAGAGGGGATCTTATCGAAACCTATAAAATTATTAAGGGGTTGGACACGTTAGAGGCAGGAAACATGTTCCCAATGTTGGGGGAGTCCAGAACCAGGGGCCACAGTTTAAGAATAAGGGGTAGGCCATTTAGAACAGAGATGAGAAAAAACTTTTTTGGTCAGAGAGTTGTGAATCTGTGGAATTCTCTGCCTCAGAGGGCAGTGGAGGCCAATTCTCTGAATACATTCAAGAGAGAGCTAGATAGGGCTCTTAAGGATAGCGGAGTCAGGGGGTATGGGGGTAAGGCAGGAACGGGGTACTGATTGAGAATGATCAGCCATGATCACATTGAATGGCGGTGCTGGCTCGAAGGGCCGAATGGCCTTCTCCTGCACCTATTTGCTATTGTCTATTGTCTATTGAACTATCACAACGTACTATAATATTACTCTACACTAAAATATACTATTACCATTACTTATAGTAAAAGATACTATTACTATTCCATAACTTAATTTAAAAATTAATACATGTTTGCAGCTATACTAAAGGTCTTTTGAATGTTTAGTTTTTCCATTCCCCAGCTTCTCTGTCGTTTCTGTGTTGAAGTTATCTCGCCGGGTCTCCAGGTGCTAAATCCGATCCCAATGCATTGCATCCGGATGCTTTGTTTCACAGTCCCTTTCAGCACAGATGTCTGCTGCGTTGTAGGTCGGTGGAAGATGGTGGGTTTCCTTTTCGGGTGCTCCAACGTTGAGATGTTTTCTTCTATCGGCCTTGAAGGTGGAGGTCGCTCGATGCTGCTCTCCCCGGTTGTAGATGCTTCTGTGACAGTCTCTGTCCCTGCCAGTTGCTCCACGCTGTCGTGCTGCTTCCTGGGCTGCAGCATTGCCTCGGCAGAACGTTCTTCCACTTCTCTCTTTTCCCGCAGTTGGGCGATAGTATAATGTACCCCAAATGAAAGAGAGCCTTTCTCAGGCTGACCCTCTGCCACTGCCTTGGATGGTCCTGCCACCTCCTCAGGCATTTGGGCCTCGTCTCCAGCAGCAGTTGTATCTCCACTCTCCAATGCACGGATTGCTGCTGCTGGAGTGGTGTCGTGCTGTTCAATATCTTCACCCGATACGACTTTCCCATCGTCAGGGCATGCGGTTGTTTCATCCTCAGTGCGATCGTCTGGTCCGTGGGTCTGAGGTTCTCTGAACCGAAACATCAGGTACGCCAGCCAAGTGGAGAAAATCATTGTCACTGTTCAGTGTAACTCAGAAGAGATTGAGCTGCGTCTGACTGTTGGATCTTCGTCTGTTGCTGCTATTTATTGGTTGGGGAACAATTCCGTTGCGATGAAGTTCCACGTGGGTTATGGTCACAATGAGCAGATGATGCAAAACAATAAAGACTGAATTCAAAAGTAAAGAATGCTTTACTGAAGTTCTATGGAACATCTCAAAGTGTTTCAAAAGCAAACAAAAATAAAGTTTCAGAAAATGCAAAGAAAACGTTGAATATTTGGAACTGCTGCTGATTTCAAGTGTTCTGTTTTTATTTCAGATTTACAGCAGCTGCAGTATTCATCAATTGATTTCTAGTGAAAGAGCATTGATCTGATACATTAAAAGTCTGTCCCTACACAGATGTTGCTGGATGTAAATACTCCACATGTCATGCATTTCCTCTTATGACATTCCAATGGTTATCATTTCAGGGTTCAGTGTTCTGCCATCACTTTCTTTACACTCTTGCACTGACATACTTATTCATTTTAATTCCAAAATGTTTTTATTTTAAGCACTGCAGTGGTTCTGCGGTGGAGTTGCTGCTTCACAGCGCCTGGGACCATGGTTCGATGCTGACAGCAGTGGCTGTCTGTGTGGGGGTTTGTACATTATTGTGTTTACAGAGTACTAAGTTTAGATATCTGTTGTGCTGCTGCGTGCAAGAATTACATTGTCCCGTTTTGGGAAAGAGGACAGTAAAACATATGAATTGGAGTCGAGTCAAGAGTGTTTAATTGTTACATGTCCTGAAAAACAGAACAATTAAATTCTTACTTGCCTGTCAACACAGTACACACAAAAAAACACCAATACATTAAAGAAGTGATATTAGTGCAAATCAAGCCCAATGCCTCTTGTGCAACCAAGACAGTTTTTAGTGCAAAGATCGGCACAAAAAGCTGGAGTAACTCAGCGGGGTCAGACACGATCTCTAGAGAGTTACTCTGGCTTTTTGTGTCTATATTTGGTTTAAACCAGCATCTGCAGTTCCTTCCCACGCAGTTTTTAGTACGTAGTTTAGTTGGTCTATGTAATGTTCAAGAGCCTGATGATCATTGAGAAGAAGCTGTTCCAGAATCTGGACGGGTTTCTGACTCTTGTACCTTCTTTCTTATAGTATGAGTGAAGCTTTTTTTCCACGAGTGCTAGTTCTACTCAATAACCAAAGTCTGTAGTTTCCTTTTTGCTCTGGTTTATTTTCACCCACATGTTTAGGCCGTAATGTTGTATCCTTCTTGTTTTGATGTGTTTATGCTTCATTCTTAATTGTTAACTGTATGTTTGTGTTGTCATTTGTGAGCGGAGCACCAAGGCACATTCCTTGTATATGCACATACTTGGCCAATAAACTTATTAATGAATTCATTCATTCATTCATTCATTCATTCAAGTGAGAGCGTGCCCAGGGTGGAATGGATTCTTGATGATGCTGACTGCCTTTTTGATGTCGCTTAGAGATCCAAAGCGATATTTAGATTTAGATTTAGAGATACAGCGCGGAAACAGGCCCTTCAGCCCACCGAGTCCGCGCTGCCCAGTTTGTGTGTGAATGGATTTTTAATTTTTTTATGTACGTAAAAATCTGGTCTTTCGATTGAGCGAGCCAATCCCCTCCTTGCCAGCAGAAGGCCAGGGACTGGCATGGCGGTACCGGGGAGAAGCCGGCTGAGACAGCAGCCCAGAATGAAAGGACAAGTGCCGCACACATCGAATAATTTACAGCTCAGGGCCTCGAGTCCTGGCAACATCCTCGTAAAGAGTTCAAATAGTTGGACAGAACTGGGATCAGATGCAATGGATCTCATAGTCCAACATTACCCAACACTCACACAAGATGGATGAATCCGACGAGGATGCCAGTAAAGAACAAGAATCAATAAAACGGTAGCCCATTCAAAACTTTCAGGACAAATTATAAGACGGTGCAGCGGTAGAGTTGCTGCCTTACAGCGCTAGAGACCTAGGTTCGATCCTGATTACGGGTGCTGTCTGTATGGAGCTTATAAGTTCTCCCCGTGACCTGCGTGGGTTTTCTCTGGGTGCTCCGGTTTCCTCCCACATCCCAAAGATGTACAGATTTGTAGGCTAATTGTCATTGGTAAAATTGTAAATTGTCCCTAATGTGTTTAGGATAGTGTTAATGTGCGGTGATCGCTGGTCGGCGCGGACTCGGTGGGCTGAAGGGCCTGTTTCTGCACTGTATCTCTAAACGAAACTAAAAATTGAAGCAAATAATAATAGTGCAAATTCAAAGACTTTCATCTCTCATCCCCAGCTGCTTGAGATATGTGTTCAGGAGAATTTTTTTAGATATGCAAATATATAATGGGTTTTATTTTTAGGTCAGCATCATCAAGAATCCACACCACCCTGGGCACGCTCTCACTTGAATGAATGAATGAATGAATGAATGAATGAATGAATGAATGAATTCATTAATAAGTTTATTGGCCAAGTATGTGCATATACAAGGAATGTGCCTTGGTGCTCCGCTCACAAATGACAACACAAACATACAGTTAACAATTAAGAATTAAGCATAAACACATCAAAACAAGAAGGATACAACATTACGGCCTAAACATGTGGGTGAAAATAAACCAGAGCAAAAAGGAAACTACAGACTTTGGTTATTGAGTAGAACTAGCACTCGTGGAAAAAAAGCTTCACTCATACTATAAGAAAGAAGGTACAAGAGTCAGAAACCCGTCCAGATTCTGGAACAGCTTCTTCTCAATGATCATCAGGCTCTTGAACATTACATAGACCAACTAAACTACGCACTAAAAACTGCGTGGGAAGGAACTGCAGATGCTGGTTTAAACCAAATATAGACACAAAAAGCTAGAGTAACTCTCTAGAGATCGTGTCTGACCCCGCTGAGTTACTCCAGCTTTTTGTGCCGATCTTTGCACTAAAAACTGTCTTGGTTGCACAAGAGGCATTGGGCTTGATTTGCACTAATATCGCTTCTTTAATGTATTGGTGTTTTTTTGTGTGTACTGTGTTTACAGGCCTGTTTTGCTGCAAGTAAGAATTTAATTGTTCTGTTTTTCAGGACATGTAACAATTAAACACTCTTGACTCGACTCCAATTCATATGTTTTACTGTCCTATGTCCCAAAACGGGACAATGTAATTCTTGCACGCAGCAGCACAACAGATATCTAAACTTAGTACTCTGTAAACACAATAATGTACAAACCCCCACACAGACAGCCACTGCTGTCAGCATCGAACCATGGTCCCAGGCGCTGTGAAGCAGCAACTCCACCGCAGAACCACTGCAGTGCTTAAAATAAAAACATTTTGGAATGAAAATGAATAAGTATGTCAGTGCAAGAGTGTAAAGAAAGTGATGGCAGAACACTGAACCCTGAAATGATAACCATTGGAATGTCATAAGAGGAAATGCATGACATGTGGAGTATTTACATCCCGCAACATCTGTGTAGGGACAGACTTTTAATGTATCAGATCAATGCCCTTTCACTAGAAATCAATTGATGAATACTGCAGCTGCTGTAAATCTGAAATAAAAACAGAACACTTGAAATCAGCAGCAGTTCCAAATATTCAACAGTTTCTTTGCATTTTCTGAAACTTTATTTTTGTTGGCTTTTGAAACACTTTGAGATGTTCCATAGAACTTCCGTAAAGCATTCTTTACTTTTGAATTCAGTCTTTATTGTTTTGCATCATCTGCTCATTGTGACCATTACCCACGTGGAACTTCATCACAACGGAATTGTTCCCCAACCAATGAATAGCAGCAACAGACGAAGATCCAACAGTCAGACGCAGCTCAATCTCTTCTGAGTTACACTGAACAGTGACAATGATTTTCTCCACTTGGCTGGCGTACCTGATGTTTCGGTTCAGAGAACCTCAGACCCATGGACCAGACGATCGCACTGAGGATGAAACAACCGCATGCCCTGACGATGGGAAAGTCGTATCGGGTGAAGATATTGAACAGCACGACACCACTCCAGCAGCAGCAATCCGTGCATTGGAGAGTGGAGATACAACTGCTGCTGGAGACGAGGCCCAAATGCCTGAGGAGGTGGCAGGACCATCCAAGGCAGTGGCAGAGGGTCAGCCTGAGAAAGGCTCTCTGTCATTTGGGGTACATTATACTATCGCCCAACTGCGGGAAAAGAGAGAAGT
The DNA here is from genome assembly GCF_053455715.1 of Rhinoraja longicauda. Classification (NCBI taxonomy): domain Eukaryota; kingdom Metazoa; phylum Chordata; class Chondrichthyes; order Rajiformes; family Arhynchobatidae; genus Rhinoraja; species Rhinoraja longicauda. The sequence goes on from NC_135985.1 coordinate 24,009,689, forward strand.
GGAAGAACGTTCTGCCGAGGCAATGCTGCAGCCCAGGAAGCAGCACGACAGCGTGGAGCAACTGGCAGGGACAGAGACTGTCACAGAAGCATCTACAACCGGGGAGAGCAGCATCGAGCGACCTCCACCTTCAAGGCCGATAGAAGAAAACATCTCAACGTTGGAGCACCCGAAATGGAAACCCACCATCTTCCACCGACCCACAACGCAGCAGACATCTGTGCTGAAAGGGACTGTGAAACAAAGCATCCGGATGCAATGCATTGGGATCGGATTTAGCACCTGGAGACCCGGCGAGATAACTTCAACACAGAAACGACAGAGAAGCTGGGGAATGGAAAAACTAAACATTCAAAAGACCTTTAGTATAGCTGCAAACATGTATTAATTTTTAAATTAAGTTATGGAATAGTAATAGTATATTTTACTATAAGTAATGGTAATAGTATATTTTAGTGTAGAGTAATATTATAGTACGTTGTGATAGTTCAATAGACAATAGACAATAGCAAATAGGTGCAGGAGAAGGCCATTCGGCCCTTCGAGCCAGCACCACCATTCAATGTGATCATGGCTGATCATTCTCAATCAGTACCCCGTTCCTGCCTTCTCCCCATACCCCCTGACTCCGTTATCCTTAAGAGCCCTATCTAGCTCTCTCTTGAATGCATTCAGAGAATTGGCCTCCACTGCCCTCTGAGGCAGAGAATTCCACAGATTCACAACTCTCTGACTAAAAATGTTTTTCCTCATCTCTGTTCTAAATGGCCTACCCCTTATTCTTAAACTGTGGCCCCTGGTTCTGGACTCCCCCAACATTGGGAACATGTTTCCTGCCTCTAACGTGTCCAACCCCTTAATAATTTTATAGGTTTCGATAAGATCCCCTCTCATCCTTCTAAATTCCAGTGTATACAAACCTAGTCGCTCCAGTCTTTCAACATATGACAGTCCCGCCTTTTCGGGAATTAACCTAGTAAACCTACGCTGCACGCCCTCAATAGCAAGAATATCCTTCCTCAAATTTGGAGACCAAAACTGCACACAGTACTCCAGGTGCGGTCTCACTAGGGCCCTGTACAACTGCAGAAGGACCTCTTTGCTCCTATACTCAACTCCTCTTGTTATGAAGGCCAACATTCCATTGGCTTTCTTCACTGCCTGCTGTACCTGCATGCTTCCTTTCAGTGACTGATGCACTAAGACACCCAGATCACGTTGTACGTCCCCTTTTCCTAACTTGACACCATTCAGATAATAATCTGCCTTCCTATTCTTACCACCAAAGTGGATAACCTCACACTTATCTACATTAAACTGCATCTGCCATGCATCCGCCCACTCACACAACCTGTCCAAGTCACCCTGCAACCTCATAGCATCTTCCTCACAGTTCACACTGCCACCTAGCTTTGTATCATCAGCAAATTTGCTAATGGTACTTTTAATCCCTTCATCCAAGTCATTGATATATATTGTAAATAGCTGCGGTCCCAACACCGAGCCTTGCGGTACCCCACTAGTCACTGCCTGCCATTTTGAAAGGGACCCATTTATCCCCACTCTTTGCTTTCTGTCTATCAACCAACTTTCTATCCATGTCAGTACCCTACCTCCAATACCATGTGCTCTAATTTTGCCCACCAATCTCCTATGTGGGACCTTGTCGAAGGCTTTCTGAAAGTCGAGGTACACCACATCCCTGTCAATTTTCCTAGTTATATCCTCAAAAAATTCTAGTAGATTAGTCAAGCAGGATTTCCCCTTCGTAAATCCATGCTGACTCGGAACGATCCTGTTACTGCGATCCAAATGCTCCGCAATTTCGTCTTTTATAATTGACTCCAGCATCTTCCCCACCACTGATGTCAGACTAACTGGTCTATAATTTCCCTTTTTCTCTCTCCCTTCTTTCTTGAAAAGTGGGATAACATTAGCTACCCCCCAATCCACAGGAACTGACCCGGAATCTATAGAACATTGGAAAATAATCACTAATGCGTCCACAATTTCTGGAGCCACCTCCTTAAGCACCCTGGGATGCAGACCATCAGGCCCTGGGGATTTATCAGCCTTGAGTCCCATCAGTCTACCGAAAACTTTCTACTGCCTAATGTGGATTTCCTCCAGTTCCTCTGTCACCCTAGGATCTCTGGCCACTAGAACATCTGGGAGATTGTTTATATCCTCCTCAGTGAAGACAGATCCAAAGTACCGGTTCAACTCGTCTGCCATTTCCTTGTTCCCCATAATAAATTCCCCTGCTTCTGTCTTCAAGGGACCCACATTTGCCTTGACTATTTTTTTCCTCTTCACAACTTTTACTATCCTCCTTTATATTATTGGCTAGTTTCCCCTCGTACCTCATCTTTTCTCCCCATATTGCCTTTTTAGTTATCTTCTGTTGCTCTTTAAAAGAGTCCCAATCCTCTGGCTTCCCACTCTTCTTTGCTATGTTATACTTCTTCCCCTTTATTTTAATGATGTCCTTGACTTCCCTTGTGAGCCACGGGTGTCTCTTACTCCCCTTAGACTCTTTGGGATAAATTGATCCTGCAACTTCTGCATTATTCCCAGGAATACCTGCCATTGCTGTTCCACAGTCTTGCCTGCTGGGGCCCCCTTCCAGTCAATTTTGGCCAGCTCCTGCCTCATGCCTCTGTAATCCCTTTTGCTATACTGTAATACTGACACCTCCGATTTTCCCTTCTCCCTCTCAATTTGTAGAGTAAAACTTATCATATTGTGGTCACTGCCTCCTAATGGCTCTTTTACCTCAAGTTCCCTTATCAGGTCAGGTTCATTACATAACACTAAATCCAGAATTGCCTTCTCCCTGGTAGGCTCCAGTACAAGCTGTTCCAAGAATCCATCTCGGAGGCACTCCACAAACTCTCTTTCCTGGGGTCCATTACCAACCTGATTTTCCCAGTCTACCTGCATGTTGAAATCTCCCATGACCACCGTAGCATTACATTTGCGACATGCCAATTTTAGCTCCTGATTCAACTTGCACCCTATGTCGAGGCTACTGTTTGGGGGCCTGTAGATGACTCCCATTAGGGTCTTTTTACCCTTACAATTCCTCATCTCTATCCATACTGATTCTACATCTCCTGATTCAATGTCACTCCTTGCAAGGGAGTGAATATCATTCCTTACCAACAGAGCTACCCCGCCCCCTCTCCCCACCTGCCTGTTTTTTCTGTACGTTGTGTACCCCTGAATATTCAGCTCCCAGCCCTGGTCCTCTTGTAGCCATGTCTCAGTGATTCCCACAACATCATAGTTCAGTTTTTAACAGCGCCAGAGACCATGGTTCGATGCTGACTGCAGTTGCTGTCTGTCTGGAGTTTAGTACATTGTCCCAGTGACCACCTGGATGTTCTCTGGGTTGTCCGCTTCATCCCACATCCAATAATAACAGGGGGAAGAGAGCGTGGTCAGGGTGGTGTGGGTCTGTGATGATCGTAGTCATAAAGTATAATTGAATTAAAAAATTGATGACCTTTCCAAAGAACTTTCCAAGCCTCATCCCAACTCCCAGAAGAGAGTGTTTAACCCTGAAGGCCCTATTCCTCATGCACATTCAGCACTTTTAAACATGTTGAGACTTCTCTTCTCCCCCATGATTTCCAGACTCCACCACTTTCTGGGTCAGTTCGGTTTCCCCATCTTCTGTACACATATTTCACAAGTCACTTTAAACTTACGCTCCCCGGTTGGTGACGCGTGTGCGATGGAAAAAGGGTCCTTTCTGTTTCCTCAACGCTTGCCGATGATCTATGCATATTTAAAAGTAATTCTCCCCTCAATTCTCCAGGGGATGGTGTGGATCGGGCGCCACTGGAGGCCCCACAGAGGACCAGCGTGCGGATCGGAAGCAGCCTGCAGCGGCACGGAGCGGCGGAGCAGCGCTGGAGGACACGGACAACATCGCCAGGCCAGGCCGACCCTGCAACCCTGACCCAGTGCCACCACCAGGACAACGGGCCTTTAAGGCCAAGATTAGACTCTGGAACTTTAAGAACTTAAACCTTGAAGCCAAGAAGTTGGTGACAATTCCGTGACCCTGTGTCTGCTTCAATGAAGTCTACTATTCCAAGAATACAATTGTTGCACTTTTGTATTTATTTATGATTGTTTTTATCTTTCTGTATGATTTTAATGAATAGAATGCAAAAGAATGAATTTCAATGTATCTAACACCATGTGTAAATAAAGTACCTTTGCACTATTGATATAAGAAAAGAAAACATATCTCCATCCAGTTCAGAGTTAATTTCGGGAATTCGCTACCAGATCACTTACTGGGGAATGATAATAATAATAATAATAATGCATTACATTTATATAGCGCTTTTCAAACACTCAAAGACGCTTTACAGGGTAATGATGGGTAAATGGCCAACATAGAATGTTGGGACGGTAATAAATAGATGTCTTCATGTACTTAGCCTTCACAGCACTGCAAGCTGAATTAACATAGGCATCAGGGGTTGTAAATATGTAAAACTAATACACTCTGCTGAAAAGCAGGGTTCCTTATCTGGTGAGAGGAAAAGTTGTTCTTTTCGCATTTCTGTTTAGGTTATTATCCATTGCAACATTGAGATTATAACTGCTCTTTGTAACTGTGTTTAGCTGGCTGATTTATGTTAATAAGCATTGTGTCTTGAGAATATAAAATGTTGTATCTACAGTGAATCTTTATAACTTTTCGGGTTCCCTCGAAGTGATTTTAAGCGACACGCATTATGAAATGCCTTCATTAAACCGACTTGTTCGTTAAATTTACCACTGATCTCGGAGCTGTTTTATTTCATGTTTGTGCTGATCTGTGTAAAGCCAGATACAAGGTGTACATACAGTACAGAATTCCCTTCTACATTTATAAAATGCTAAAGCAGGCATTTGTTGTACACTGAATAGTGAACAACAAATAACATAGAGTCTTCCTCAGGCCGACCATTGGCATTGGCTTGGATGGTCCTGCCACCTTCTGAGGCATTTTGGCCTCGTCTCCAACAGTGGTGTTTTCTCCCTTCCCCCCAATGCATGGATTGCTGCTGCTGGAGTGGTGTTGTGCTGTGCAGTACTTGCACCCAGTGCGTCTTTCCCATCGTCAGGGAGTGCAGTTGCTTCACCCTCACAGTGATCATCGGGTCCACAGCTCTGAGGCTCTCTGAACCAAATCATCTGATATGCCAGCCAAGAGGATAAAATCGTTCCCGCAGTGTAGTTTAACTCAGAAGAGATGGAGCTGTGTCTGAATGCAGGATCTCCAGCTGTTGCTGCTATTTATTGGTTGGGGAACAATTCCGTTGTGATGAAGTTCTACATGGGCAATGTTCACCGTGGTGAAAACCGCAAAACAAACGCAGTGCAACAAATGCCATCCTTTCCTTAGTCAATGGTCATAATGAGCAGATGATGCAAAGCAAGAAAGACTGAACTTAAAAGTAAAGAATGGTTTATTGAAGTTATATGGAACACCTCAAAGTGTTTCAAATGAAAACGGAAAAAAAAGGAACAGTAAGTTTGAAATAAACACTGAATATTTGGAACTGCTGCCAATTACAAATGTTCTGTTTTTATTTCAAATTTGCAGCAGCCCCCTTGACGCTGTCCCGACTGCCCTTCTGAAGGATGTCATTGCAATAACCGGTCCCCTACAAATAGTGCAAAGATCGACACAAAATGCTGGAGTAAATCAGACACAATCTCTAGAGAGTTACTCTAGATTTTTGTGTCTATATTTGGTTTAAACCAGCATCTGCAGTTCCTTCCCACGCAGTTTTTAGTGCGTAGTTTAGTTGGTCTATGTAATGTTCAAGAGCCTGATGATCATTGAGAAGAAGCTGTTCCTGAACCTGGACGGGTTTCTCACTCTTGTACCTTCTTTCTGATAATAGGAGTGAAGCTTTTTTTCCACGAGTGCTAGTTCTACTCAATAACCAAAGTCTGTAGTTTATTTTTTGCTCTAGTTTATTTTCACCCACATGTTTAGGCCGTAATGTTGTATCCTTCTTGTTTTGATGTGTTTATGCTTCACTCTTAATTGTTAACTGTATGTTTGTGTTGTCATTTATGAGCGGAGCACCAAGGCACATTCCTTGTATGTGCACATACTTGGCCAATAAACTTATTAATGAATTCATTCATTCATTCATTCATTCATTCAAGTGAGAGCGTGCCCAGGGTGGTGTGGATTCTTGATGATGCTGACCTAAAAATAAAATCCATTATATATTTGCATATCTAAAATATTTCTCCTGAACACATATCTCAAGCAGCTGGGGATGAGAGATGAAAGTCTTTGAATTTGCACTATTATTATTTGCTTCAATTTTTAGTTTCATTTAGAGATACAGTGCAGAAACAGGCCCTTCAGCCCACCGAGTCCGCGCCGACCAGCGATCACCGCACATTAACACTATCCTAAACACACTAGGGACAATTTACAATTTTACCAATGACAATTAGCCTACAAATCTGTACATCTTTGGGATGTGGGAGGAAACCGGAGCACCCAGAGAAAACCCACGCAGGTCACGGGGAGAACTTACAAGCTCCATACAGAGAGCACCCATAATCAGGATCAAACCTAGGTTTCTGGCGCTGTAAGGCAGCAACTCTACTGCTGCACCGACTTATAATTTGTCCTGAAAGTTCTGAATGAGCTACCGTTTTATTGATTCTTGTTCTTTACTGGCATCCTCGTCGGAGTCATCCATCTTGTGTGAGTATTGGGTAATGTTGGACTATGAGATCCATTGTATCTGATCCCAGTTCTGTCCAACTATTTGAACTCTTTACGATGATGTTGCCAGGACTCGAGGCCCTGAGCAGTAGGCAAAGGTTGAGCAGGCCAGGACTCTATTCCCTGGAGTGCAGGAAGGTGAGGGGTGATCTTATAGAGGTGCATAAGATCATGAGAGGAATAGATAGGGTAAATGCACAGTCTTTTACCCAGAGTAGGGGAATCAGGAACCAGGGGGCATACAGTATGTTTTTAGACAAGAGGGGGGAAGATTTTATAGGAATCTGAGGGGCACCTTTTTATACAAAGTGTGGTTGGTACATGGAACAAGATGCCAGAGGAGGTAGTTGAGGCAGGTACTATCACAATATTTAAGACACACTTAGACAGGTACATGAATAGGATAGATTTAGTGGGATATGTGCCAAATGCTCGCAGGTGGGAGCAGTGTAGATGGGGCATATTAGTTTTATGGCTTTATTTTTATTGCTGCTTATCGTTGGACTGTGGGTAACGGAATTTTGTCCAAAAACATGTGTTTGGATGTCAATAAAGGCTATTCTATTCTATTCTAGTTGGCGTGGGCAAGGTGGGATAAAAGGCCTGTTTCCATGCTGTGTGACTCCATGTCTCTATGACTCTCTAGTCAGGTTTATTGAAAAGTAATTAGGAGTGCAAAATAATATATCACAATATATTGGGACGGGTAATATAATTAAGAAAACCCACATAGGTCATGGGGAGAACGTACTAACTTCATACAGACAGCACCCGTAATCAGGATGGAACCCGGGTCTCTGGCACAGTAAGGCAGCAACTCTACCGCTGCACCACTGTTCTGCCCTATTTTTGATTTTTGATTTGATTCGAGTTGATTTTTAGTATTTTGATGAAAGGAACCATCACACATAACCAGCTTTACTGATAACTGTGGAGGTTTATGGCATTTCTTTTCATTGCGTGCAGATAAATTGCAGGTTATGCTAAACACCGGCTGGTAACCTCTGCAGCTAACTTTGATGGTCACGGTAAATGTCTTGGTTAGTGGGGTGCAGCAACAATAACACATCAAAGGCACAATCTAATGGGTGATGAGCCATATCACACATGGGACAACATTAGCCTGGGAATGAGATCACATAGCACTATTTATTTCAGCATCGCACATTTGAAAAAGTACTTGTTATCTAGTGAGGTAATTACAACAACCACTTCCAGGTCATCTTGTACCACTCTGGAAATGTGAGCAGCTTTTCCAGCCATAAACCGCATTTGTGCTTCAAACATGATATGTGTGATCTATTTTGTCAGTTTACTTTTAGTTTCGAGATACAGCATGGAAACAGGCCCTTCAGCCCAGCGAGCCCGAGCCAACCAATGATCCCCGCACACAAACACTGTCCTACAAACACTGGGGACAATTTATACTTTTACCGAAGCCAATTAGCCTACAAATCTTTACGTCCTTGGAGTGTGAAAGCGGAACTCCGGGAGAAAGCCCATGCGGTCACGGGGAGAACGTGCAAACTCCGTACAAACAGCACCCGCAGTTAGGATCGAACACGGGTTTCTGGCGCTGTGAGACAGCAACTCTACCTTTGTGCCACTGTGCCGCCCCGAAGCTAATACTCTTTTAAAAAGATTTTGAACTGTTTTATCCCAGGAGAATTATTATTAATCATTCTCAGGCCAAGCACAGCCCAGAACTAAAGAGAGTTAAACCCCTGTCCCACTAAGGCGATTGTTTAGGCGACTACAGGCGACTTGGCCGTCGCCACACGGTTGCCGGGGTGTCGCCTGTACGGCCGTGAGTCGTCTCCAAAGATTCGTAGCGTTTTTCTGGTTGCCGCTGGATTTTGAGATGTTTAAAAAATTTCGGCGACTGTTAGTTTGACGCCAGTGATCGTAGCTTGACGTCTCCTGAAGGGGGCGCTGTCGTAGGTTGTTGTCAGGTGACGTAGGTTGTCGCCGGTGCTGACTTCAATGAATTCCATTGGCGACTACTTATGTCGACCTACGTCAACCGGCGACAGGTACCGGCGTCAAAACCGGAGGCGAAAATGACGTGAATTGTCTTCAGTTGTCGCCGACAGGGTCGCAGCTTGTCGTAGCTTGTTGCGGGTGGACGTAGGTTGACTTCGGTTGTCGTAGGTTGTCACCTGTGTGGTCATAGGTTGTCTTAGGTGCGGTCGTAGGTGGACGTCCTAAGTTGTGACGATGGGGTCACCAGATGTCGGTAGCTTGCCATAGCTTGACGTCGACTAGGTGGTAGGTTGTTGTAGCTTGTCGTAGACATTGTCGTAGGGGGGGTCCAGTCGCCGGTTTTTCAGCGACCTGCTACGACTATGACAGTCGCCGGCAGTCGCCTAAAAAATCGCCTAAGTGGGACAGGCCCTTCAAGAGTTATACTTAGCTTTTATCACACAGAATATAAAGCATAGATCAGCATAGCACAGGAACATGTCTTTGGCCTACAATGTCCAAGCCGAACATGATAACAAGATCAAATTCTATCTGCCCGCACGTAATACATATCCCTTCATTCCCTGCGTATCCATCTGCATATCCAAAGCTTTTGTAAATGCCGTATCGAACACATATAACATGAGATAACATAGATCTCATGTTAGCAGATGGTCAGCATGGACTTGGTGGGCACAAAGGGCCTGGATTCTTTCAATCAATCAATCAAGGGCCCAGTTCAATTGTAATTAAACATCCTCTGAGATTCACTGTTGACTGAGCCCCTCCCCTGACTTGTTCCCCACTCTTTGATCTCTGCCAATAACACTCTGATGGCCCATCCCCTGATCCTCTATTTTCTAAGACTCCCAGTGGAAGACACAAGCTCTAAATGCCCTTTCCACACTGGCAACTCACTCGATCTCCACCACCAACCCAGCACCCACCTCCGTTCCCACGTTGAAATATGTCTCAGTCTCTACATGATGTGGCCTTCGTCCCATTTAGTTGCACTGACTAAAGACCACGCTCCAATGACGTCCATGTTTATAGGTTAATTGTCTTTTGTAAGTTGTAAAATTATCCCTTGTGTGCATAGGTTAATGTACGGGGTGATCGCTGGCTTGTGCGGACCCGGTGGGCCAGAGGGCCTGCTTCCACGCTGCATGTCTAAAGTTTGTACGTATGTCTAAATTCTAAAATACTCGAACCTCCCACACTGCGAAACGATAGTCTTTTTTAATCCTCAATCTTTCATTGTGTAAGCATGTTTGAGGACAACTAAAGCACATCCTTCTCTGGGACTAGAAGGGCGGCAGGAAGATGCAGCAGTTAGTGCTGCTGCCTCACATTTTCAGAGGTCTGGGTTTGGTCAGGACCTCAGATGTTGTTTGTGTGGAGTTTGTACATTCCCCCTACTGACCATGTCACACTCCACAGAGTATATGGTATTCTCTAATATGCCAAAAAATATGCTGGTTGGTTAAATACCTATGTTAAACTATCTAGTGGAGTAAGGGACAAGAAGACTCAAAGTGGAATTGCTCGGCTTGTGAGAGTGCTTATAGGGAGAACAGGGAGATGGAATGGGTGGCGAAGTGAATAACATTGATTATCTTGTTACAATGGCACCTGTCAAGGGGTGGGATATATTAGGCAGCAAGTGAACAGTCAGTTCGTGAAGTTGATGTGTTGGATGCAGAAGAAATGGGCAGGAGTAAAGACCTGAGCGACTTTGACAAGGCCCAAATTGTTATGGCCAGATGACTGGGTCAGAGCATCTTTGAAATGGCAAGGCTTGTGGGGTGCTCCCGGTCAGCAGTGGTGAGTACCGACCGACAGTGGTCCAAGGAGGGACAAACCACAAACCGTGCTCATCGATGCGCGAGGGCAACGAAGGCTATCCCGTCTGGTCCAAACTGGTCCGGGCTGCACATGGCAGATTAAGCAGGTGGTCATAATGTTTTGGCTCATCAGCTCATAATGTTTTGGTTGATCGGTGTACCTATATATAATTGTGTGTGTGTGTGTGTGTGTGTGTGTGTGTGTGTGTGTGTGTGTGTGTGTGTGTGTGTGTGTGTGTGTGTGTGTGTGTGTGTGTGTGTGTGTGTGTGTGTGTGTGTGTGTGTGTGTGCGTGCGTGCGTGTGGTGTGTGTGTTGGTGTGTGTGTGTGTGTGTGTGTGTGTGTGTGTGTGTGTGTGTGTGTGTGTGTGTGTGTGTGTGTAGTTTCATTTAGAGATAGAGTGCAGAAACAGGCCCTTCGGCCCACCATGTCCGCGCCGACCAGCGATCCCCGGATAACATTATCCTACACACACGAAGGACAATTTACACGTACACTAAGCCAATTAACCTACCCTGCACGTCTTTGGAGTGTGGGAGGAAACCGAAGATCTCTGAGAAAATCCACCCTGTCACGGGGAGAACGTACAAACTCCGAACCTGGATCTCCGGCGCTGCAAGCACTATAAGACAGCAACTCTACCGCTGCACCACGGTGGCCGCCCGTGTGTGTGTATATGCATATGGGTATATGTGGGTGTTTGTGTGTGTGCGTGTGCGCATGTGTGTGTGTACATGTATGTGTATGCATATGTGGATTTATGTGTGTGCACGTATGCATGTGTATGTGTGTGTGTGCATGTGTGTATATGTGTGTGAGTGTGAGTGTGTGTGTACACGTGTGTGTGTGTGCATGTGCATGTGTGTATGTGCAGTGTGTGTGTGTGTGCGTGCGCACGAGTGCATGTGTGTGTGTGCGTGCGCACGCGTGCATGTGTGTGTGTATGCGCGCGTGTGTGTGTCAGATACCAAAATTAGCCAACAAGACCACAATTTATCACTTATCCCAAATTATTCCTCAAATTGCTTTTGGGAAGATCTAGTCTTAATCAAGAAATTGGAGCCCAAATTATCCTTATTCTCTCTACATCTCACAAAGCAGCATAATATTACTTAGAACATCCAAATCTCTCTCTGATTCAAGCTTCAAGAGACTCTCAGACTCACTAAAATAATTATCAAATTTCACAGTTTCCATAATTGTGCAGCTGCATAAAGGTCACTTTAAGAATCGGAGAGGCTATATTGGAACTGGCACAGGTAATGATGTTAGAACAATCCTACATCGCAGAGTAGATACAGAGTATTGTTCTGTTCAATCTCACTGCTAAATTGCTCAGCAACTTATCTTAGGCACTGTTTATTACAACCCATTTATGGAGACGTGATCCTGAATTGATACCAACGGTAAAATGATATTACCTGTAAATGGTGATAGATTAATGCAGTGATTAATGCAGTGCCCCACAATATGATTTTATTACTAGGATTTTCAGTTTGTACATATGCAAATAGACATCAGATGATGAGAATCATTCGGACATCTGTGAGCCTGGGACAAGAAGAGTCAAGAGTGCCACAAAATGCTGGAGTAACTCAGCGGGACAGGCAGCATCTCTGGAGAAAAGAAATAGATGACATTTCGGCTCGAGACCCATCTTCAGTTCAACCCAAAACGTCACCTATTCCTTTTCTCCAGAAATGGTGCCTGACCCGCTGAGTTACTCCAGCATTTATTCACAAAATGCTGGAGTAACTCAGCAGGTCAGGCAGCATCTCGGGAGAGAAGGAATGGGTGACGTTTCGGGTCGAGACCCTTCTTCAGACTGATGTCGGGGGTGGGACAAAGGAAGGATATAGGTGGAGACAGGAAGATAGAGGGAGATCTGGGAAGGAGGAGGGGAAGGGAGGGACAGAGGAGCTATCTGAAGTTGGAGAAGTCGACGTTCATACCACCGGGCTGCAAACTGCCCAGGCGAAATATGAGGTGCTGCTCCTCCAATTTCCGGCGGGCCTCACTATGGCACTGGAGGAGGCCCATGACAGAGAGGTCAGACTGGGAATGGGAGGGGGAGTTAAAGTGCTGGGCCACCGGGAGATCAGTTGCGTTAATGCGGACCGAGCGCAGATGTTCAGCGAAGCGATCGCCGAGCCTGCACTTGGTTTCGCCGATATAGATAAGTTGACATCTAGAGCAGCGGATGCAATAGATGAGGTTGGAGGAGGTGCAGGTGAACCTCTGTCTCACCTGGAAAGACTGTTTGGGTCCTTTGATGGAGTTGAGGGGGGAGGTAAAGGGACAGGTGTTGCATCTAGTGCGGTTGCAAGGGAAAGTGCCCGGGGTTAGGGTGGTTTGGGTAGGAAGGGACGAGTGGACCAGGGAGTTGCGGAGGGAACGGTCTCTGCGGAATGCAGAGAGGGGAGGGGATGGGAAGATATGGCCAGTGGTGGGGTCCTGTTGTAGGTGACGGAAATGTTGGTGGATGATATGTTGGATCCGCTGGCTGGTGGGGTGGAAGGTGAGAACGAGGGGGATCCTGTCCTTGTTGCGAGTGGGGGGATGGGGAGCAAGAGCGGAGCTGCGGGATGTAGAAGAGACCCTAGTGAGAGCCTCATCTATAATGGAGGAGGGGAAGCCCCGTTTTCTGAAAAACGAGGACATCTCGGAAGCCCTAGTCTGAAACACCTCATCCCGGGCGCAGATGCGGCGTAGACGGAGGAATTGGGAGTAGGGAATAGACTTTTTGCAGGGGACCGGGTGGGAAGAAGTGTAGTCCAGATAGCTGTGCGAGTCGGTGGGCTTGTAATAAATGTCCGTCACTCCAGTTACTCCAGCATGTTGTGTCTGTCTTCGATGTGAACCAGCATCTGCAGTTCCTTCCTACACAAGAGTCAGGAGCGTTTTATTGTCCTATGTCCCGAAATGGAGCAATAAAATTCTTACTTGCAGCAGCACAACAGATTTGTAAACACAGTACTCAATAAATAATACACTAAACGAACAAAACAAAGTTCAGAATTTAAATTAAAAAACAATATAGTGCAAAAAAAAAGCCCCCCAAAAAAAGTCTCCCATGCATCCTCGGCAACTTGTAATTCGGAGTTTAGTTGAAGTTTGTAGTGTTTAATACTCAGTTGGTTGTTGGGAAGAAGCAGATCCTGATCCTGGACGTTAGTGTTTTATAGACAATAGACAATAGACAATAGACAATAGACAATAGGTGCAGGAGGAGGCCATTCGGCCCTTCGAGCCAGCACCGCCATTCAATGTGATCATGGCTGATCATTCTCAATCAGTACCCCGTTCCTGCCTTCTCCCCATACCCCCTGACTCTGCTATCCTTAAGAGCTCTATCCAGCTCTCTCTTGAATGCATTCAGAGAATTGGCCTCCATTGCCTTCTGAGGCAGAGAATTCCACAGATTCACAAGTCTCTGACTGAAAAAGTTTTTCCTCATCTCAGTTCTAAATGGCCTACCCTTTATTCTTAAACTGTGGCCCCTTGTTCTGGACTCCCCCAACATTGGGAACATGTTTCCTGCCTCTAACGTGTCCAACCCCTTAATAATCTTATACGTTTCGATAAGATCTCCTCTCATCCTTCTAAATTCCAGTGTATGCAAGCCTAGTCGCTCCAGTCTTTCAACATATGATAGTCCCGCCATTCCGGGAATTAACCTAGTAAACCTACACTGCACGCCCTTTTCAGACTCCTACGCCTTCTTTTCAATGGCAGGAGTGAAACAAGAGCATGGCCAGGGTGGTGCTGGCTCTTGATGATTCTGCTTGCATTTTTTTTCAGATAGTGCCTCATATAGATCCCTTTGTGATGAAAAGCTCAGTACCCACGATGGACCATGTTATGAAAAGGTAAAGTGATGGCTCGGACCTTGTGTGAATATGTGCAGGTCAACATGGCTATTTTGTTCAAATGTGAAAAGACGGCAACAGATATTGTTGGCTATCAGACAAACCCATGTGCATTTGTTATGTATTAAGGGTAGGCACAATAAGCTTTGGCTTCGGCCTACACCTTTCTTTTCGGTCAGAGATGTGATCATGTGTGATTATTTTGTTTTATTTTCGATATAATGATTTTGTACTATTTAACTTTCACAATTGTATGGTCAATCTGTTGTACTGTATTGACTGGGGAAAATAAATAAATAATAAATAAAAATAAAATTTGCCTGAAGTGTTTTAAGTTGCTTTTGGAATTTAATTCTGGCTTATTTACCAGATGGGGGTATGTAATTTACAGTATTGTATGGTCATGTTAGGTAAAAACTAAACTCATCCAAATGGCTAAATATATTACAAATCCTAGCCTAACCACCTTCTCAGAGGGTGTATGATATGGAACATCTTATTATAGATTCAGACCCTGCCTGAAGAAGGGTCCCATCCGGAAATGTCACCTATCCATGTTACCCAGAGATGCTGCCGATCCATTGAGTTACTCCAGCACTTTATGTATTTTTTCATAAACCATCATCTGCAGCTCCTTGTTTCTGCATCTTCTTCCAAAGGTGTAGGTAGGAACTGCAGATGCTGGTTTACACCGAAGATAGACACAAAATGCTGGAGCAACTCAGCAGGACAGTTCCTATCCCTGGATAGGGGTGGGTGACTTCTTCTGAAGAAGGGTCTCGACCCGAAACGTCACCCATTCCTTCTATCCAGAGATGCTGCCTGTCCCGCTGAGTTACTCCAGCTTTTTGTGTCTATCTTATTCTAAAGGATTGAGAGCTTCTATGGCATGTATGATTCAAGGATAAAGAAAGTCACGTAATCATACACACACAATTTGTGAACCCCCCATTTTCCATCACTTTCCTCCCAGTCAACAGTGAAGTTACCTCTGCTGGAGAATGCTTTATACTTCCATTGTTTGTTTCGACCAGTAATCAAGATTGGAAATTGCAGCCTTAAAATCCTTCCACTAAGCAGCCAGTGGATTAATTTTTCAACCTTGCAATTCCCTCAGGAGAAGTTTTGGTCACCGAGCTACAAGAGAAAGCTCCTAACCATCTGGTCATCTGTCTGACCAGCACGTAAGTCTTGTTGCAGTTATCTTTACCTCCTTGGGCTTTTATTGATGTGTTTATTTAGGGATGGGGGGGTGGGGGTGGGGGTGGGGGTAGATCATAGTCACTCCAAAGATACAAAACATTCAAGTCAAGCAATAAATCATCATTGAATGTTTCTGCTATTTCGAAGCATTTTTAAAATTGATAATATTCCTCATGCCGAAAGTGAGGGAAATGTTTGTCAGCCATCCTCATCAGCAGAGCGGAACGAGTGGCTTCTATGAGACTTAGTACGAGGCATTGAAAAGAGGCTGTGGAGATATTTGTCTGCACCGTCTATCAGCTTGTGGGAGAATACGCAGCAGAACAATAACCCTTTTCTACAGCCCCACAGTTGAGGCTGGTGGGGGGGAGGCGGGGGGTGGTCTGGTCGCTCAGAGCCCAGTGAGTAAATTAAAGGCTGCATCTGTTCATTATATAAACAAATAGTACAGTTAGGCTGTTGTGCTTGGCAGGCTCCCCATCGCTGGAGACAAAGGCAGGCAAAACGGTCGCGGTGATGGGTGGCTGACCCAGAGACAGCACAGAGGAGCATCCCTGAAATTGTTGCCTCGCCGTCACCATGGGACACCCTTCAGCTCAGCTCAGCTCTCTCGTAGCAACCTCCGGTGAAAGCCAGTGACAAGGCAGTCAAAGCTGTCATAACTCTGCCTTTGAGAGCGAGCCTTTCCCCTGGTACTGTACAGCGGGTCCCTGGCGTTTGCGGCAAGATCATACGCTGCCCCCGCTGTTATTGGTGAGACAGAAAGCAGGCCGTACCCAGCCCAGGCCACTCCGTCTAACCCACGGTGGCGGAAGCCTTGCAGCTTCATCTAACATCTATAAAAAACAGGTTCTGTTTCTTTCTCGCGCCAACATTCATCAGAACCCAAAGCTTCTTTCAGGTTCCAGAATATTAAAATGTGGCATTAAAAACCGCCCTCCCATTTGCCCTGTATGGACCAAGCCAGTCCTTTTACTTGCCCACTGCACTGCCATACGCTTCCAGCGTAGTGTGCCAATATAAACGTTCTTTAGTTAACAATTATTGAACAATTTGAAAATATTTAGAACATCAAAGTCTAAAATTAAAAACAAGAAAATATGTGTTCTGCCTTTTTAAAATAATTAATATTAAAACTCTCCCAGTCTTTAGATGAGTTATTAACTGTAGACTCCACCTGTCTCATCAAGGGGTTGTGAAAGGACAGTGCATTATTTGAAAGCATCTACTTCAACTTATCCAACCATTTCCCCCATAGCCAACCATTTCCCCCATAGCCAACCATTTCCCCCATAGCCAACACCGCCAAAAAATGCATCAGTTGCTTATTAATCTGATTTAGAATAAGTCCACACAGGTAGGAGTGCTTGCCTGAATCCCGGCCCTTTCCAAGTCATTGGCTGATTGTCAAGCACTTTGGGCTGAGTTAGAGTGCCATTAAACACAAACTGATTTTTTTAGAGCAATCTTTCCTTAAAATGAAAATATAGATTATTGAGACAATTGGAAAAAAATACATCTTTCCACTTTTCTAGCAGTACAACCTTAACATTAACTCAGCTATGAACTCTGGATTGTCTTTGAATACACTACATACTTCGGCCTATTGTGCATTAGTATTGGGGTGATTAATTTATTAAATGGTTTAGTTTATTGTATGTTATCTATAAGGATTGTGTTATGCGGCAGCAAGTAAGAATCTCATTGTTCCTTGTCGGCACACATGACAATTAAACACTCTTGATTCTTGACTACAAGGGATACTAATCTTATCCATCTGTGAACACACATTTTACATCATCAATCATAAATCAATGTGATTTCTTTCTCCCAGAAAAAATTATTTCAATGTTTTTTCAACAAGGAAACCTTCTACAGTAAGCCATTGTTCAGTAATTCTCTTTTTTTTACCATTTGCTTGTTCATTTTTACTTTGCAACTTCCTTCTAATCAAAAAAACACAAAAGGAAAATAACCAAAGCTTGGAGATAGTTCAGGTAAATGTCATCAGACTCACAGTGTCAAACAACTAAAAGTGAAAACCTTTCTTCTGTGGCAGAATGTAAATGAGAGCAACACTATGCAAATCTACAAAGTGCTTTGTGGAATACAAAAGATGAATTCTTATTTTGTTTAGATTTTATTGTGGAACAGGAGAGAAGAAAACAAACTTCTCAAATGCAACTTCTGGACTGTTGCTAGGCTGTGTCGTACAGACTAACCCCTATACCAACCCTCTTTTTAGTCCAGTTAGGAAGAGAAAATCTCTGGAAATTGTAAAGAAAATGTCGCTTGTTGTGCGAGCAGGTTGATTGGTAAGAATGCTCTGGGTGATTTTTGTTTTGGAGATACAGCGCGGAAGCAGTTCCGTCGGCCTACCGAGTCCACACCGACCAGTGATCACGGAACACTAGCACTATTCTACACACACTAGGGACAATTAACAATCTTTAACAAAGCCAATTAACCTGAAAACCTGTACGTCTTTTGTGTGTGGGAGGAAACCCACGCAGTCACAGGAAGAACGCACAAACTCCGTACAGATAACACCCGTAGTCGGGATCGAACCTGTATCTCTGGCGCTGTGAGGTAGTAACTCTACCGCTATACCACCATAATAGGTCAAATACTTTTCTATTAGCTATTATCCTGTTAAATCCATTCTCCATTCTAGTGGTACAGAAATATATTTCACTCATCTTAAACTCATCTTTAATTGTCTAACCCTCTATAAATCTCCTGCCAGTACTTCTGTTGCTTGTTATAAGTTGATTTGTTTGTGATTGCTCTTGATTCTTGCCCCTGCTTTTCCCTCTCACATTGGAAGTAGAACATTCAAGCACCAAACACATTCCCAATTAATTATTTATCGGTATTGATATTTACAAGGAACTGCAGATGCTAGTTTATAAAAAAGTGCTGGAGTAACTCAGCGGGTCAGGAAGAATCTCTGGAGAACATGGATAGGTGACGTTTTGAGTTGGGACCTAAAAAGTCAAAAGAAGGGTCCCGACCTGAAATATCAACTATCCATGTTCTCCAGAGTTACTGACTGACCTGCTGAGTTACTCCAGCACTTTGTGTCCTTTAAAAAATCTTGATCGCTTTGAAAGAGTTAATGAGTGTTGCATCAACTGTTGATGTGGATTCTGTACCACATTAGTAGTTTGCTTCTTCTCAATTCATTATTGCATTTTTGTTTATGAGATATTAACTGTGTATTGTGTTTACAAGCCTGTTATGCTGCTGCAAGTAAGAATGTCTTTGTTTCATTGTTCGAATGCAAAGTGGCCTCACTAATGGAAGATTTGATTGATTCATGCAAGTTTCAGAATACATGGTCAAATGAGGCAGGATTGAAAACTAGAATGACATTGCAGTGTGGTACATTTTTAATGTACAGTTGTTGGTATTTATGACAATTAAACATTGGACTTTAGAGACACAGCATGGAAACAGGCTCATCGGCCCACCGACTCCTTGCCAACCAGTGATTACTCCGTACATTAGCGCTGTCCTACACACTAGGACAATTACCAAAGACAATTAACCTACAAACCTGTACGTCTTTGGAGTGTGGGAGGAAACCAAAGCGCCCGGAGAAAGGTCACGTGGTCACAGGGAGAACGTACAAACTCCGTACAGACAGCACCCGTAGTCAGGATCGAACCCAGGTCTCTGAAGCTGTAAGGCAGCAACTCTACCGCTGCGCCACCAAGCTGCCCTAACTTACTTAACTTCTGAATTCATTCGGTTAATCTTCAGTGTGATTCTTTGTCTATACCAGTGAAACACATGTTCTACGCATATACTGAATTATCTTATCTCTACATCATTCCAATACAATTCCAGTGCATGGAACAAATTCCTTTATGTACTACACTGTCGTGAAAAGAAGTTGGATTCTGTGAGCCTCATCATGAATCATCGATGGACCAAAGTGTGAGATTAGTCTATCATCTTCTCACCAATGTTTCCTTCCTAAATTCCTCGAATGAATTCACAATGTAAGCTGTTTATTTCACCTGATCTTCGTGTGAACCAAACATGGATGGCGCCCAGTTTATACTTTTCTTCGCTAATTTTCATTTTGCTTTGGCACCAGAGATTAAAAGGGGCCAATTCAAAACGCACTGTGGTGCAATGCCATTCTAATTTTCAATGCTGCTTTGTGAGGCTGTGCCTTCTGAAACTTGCCAGAAGCAATCAAATGAGAGAATACCAGAAAGTCAGTGAGATATTTTTACAATTCGAAGCAGTTTTTAATCTTAGGGGGAAAACGTACGTGTGAAAGTGTCGTGGTCATTTTGGCCTCATTTGCTCTGACTACAGGAGGGGTAATGTTGAGCCAAGTAGAACAATCACCGTCCTGTCTTGGAGAGGGTGGTCTTTCTCCTGGCAGATGCCAAGCTTCCCCACATCGCTCTTTTTAATTACCGCATGCAAAGAAGCATTCATTGCCCATTTCTAGTTCCTCTGTGGCGGCTGAGAAAGAAAGACGATTTAAATTAATGGCACAACTTCGGAAGTTCAATGGGAAGTGAGTGAAAGAAAGCGTGGTTGTTGGGATATTTGTTCCAAGCTTTGGAGAATTTGGAAGATAAATGGGTGGTTTGAGATAATTGATGATGGAGAGGAATTGAGGGTTGCTAAGGGGGCGATTTCGCTTCTTTTACCCTTGTTTTTGGACTTGAAAATTGTCGCAGAAAATGTTGATTTAAATCATAGTGCAGTCAGCATATGTTTGCTTGAAAATACTCAGCATCAATAAAAATGTGGGAGGCACAAGAGAATAATTACAACCTTGCACATTAAGTCAGATTCATCAAACTAACATCCTCGACAGCAAAACTTACTCAAGGGGAGCAGAATTCAGAGAGTCGGGGATGTGGCAAAGGCAAGATTAGGGAGATGGAATATTTCAACGTATGTTAAAAAAAATGCTTTTTTCTCAAAAATTGCAGAAATCATGGAAAAAAACCAGGAACATGATAAAAGTCACAATTTCCTTGATACCCGTGCCTCCATGACCAAACCCTCATCTTACGGCAGACGTTTCAGAGTTTAAGGCAAAAAGAAACAACTCATTAAGTTGAAATCATTTCTCTTAACAACTGTGACCACGATGAAACTAACTCAGCCACATAAAGGTTAATGGGGCCAATTCATTAGTTGCTGGGGATTTTCTCATCTCACCAGAATTGTTTCCACTGTAAAAATTCAACTGTAAAAATAAATGCGTTGAAAGGAACTGCAGATGCCGTCATACACCGAAAGTGGACACAAAGTGCTGGAGTAACTCAGCCGGTCAGGCAGCATCTCTGGAGAAACATGATGGGTCACATTTCGGGCTGGGACTCTTCTTCAGACAAATAAATCACCCCCCCCCCCCCAAACTTTGGGAACAATAGCAAAACAAGGAAGATAGATTCGTAGAATATTGGTGAAATTATGCCATCTCTTTCGTCAAAGTTACAACCTAGCAAGGGTGTTTTTATGGTGAGGTAAAATTATAAAATGAAGTAAAATTTACAAAATTAAACTATAAATGAAAAATCAGTTTAGTTGAGTTTAGTTTTGGGATACTACATGAAAACAGTCTCTTCAGCCCACTGAGTCCACACCAACCATCAATCGTCCGTTCACCCTAGTTCCATGTTATCCCACTTTCTCATCCACTCTGTGCACAGTAGGGGTAATTTACAGAGGGTGATTAACATACTGTACAAACCTGCAATTTTGTTGGGATGTGGGAGGAAACCGGAGCACCCAGATTCACAATGAGAATGCGCAAAATTCCACACAGACAGCACCTGAGGTCAGGATCGAACCCGGGATTCTGGCGCTGAAAGGCAGCAACTCTACCACTGTGCCACTGTGCCACGTCTGTTTAAATGTAATGCAGCTTGTGACATCTTTGCTGATACCTTTGAAAGGGATAGGCCACCATTAAAAGCACTCTTCAAGCTGCGCACAAGTAAATCACAACAGATCAGACTTCCCACCATTGACTCCATTTACACTTCATGCTCTCTTGGGAAAGCAGACAACATAATCAGACGTCCCGCACCAGTTATTCCTTCTTTTCGCTTCTCCCTTCGGGCAGAAGATACAGAAGCTTGAAAGCGCGCAGCACCAGACTCAGGAACAACTGCTTCCCCACTGATATCAGGCTTGTGAACAGTCCTTCCATAAGCTGGGGTACTGTCCGATTCAACTCTATCCCATTGGAATTTGTCTCTGGAACTGTTACGCCACAATGCTGAGAACTATATCTACACTGTATCTTTCCCTTTACTCCACCTATTGTACTGGAGTTTGGATTGATTGTATTTATGAATAGTATTGTCTGATTTGTTTGGATAGCATGCAAAACAAAGCTAGTTCACTGCACCTCGAGACAGGTGAGAATAATAATCCTAAACGTAAACCAACGAACTCTGAGACATGGGGGAGGGTAACAGAAGCAGCCATGGTGGTCAGAGGGGAGGAAATGAACTGCCTGTAATCCTGACCTACACATATGGGAGATAGTCTTTGAAGGCAAAGAATGCCACTTGATTGTTTGTCCTTCAAACAGCATAGGGTTTCCTTTAGACTTTAGAGGTACAGTATGGAAACAGGCCCTTCAGCCCACTGAGTCTTTGCCAACCAGCGATCACCCCGTGCACTGGCGCCATCCTACACACAAGGAACAATTTACAAAAGCCAATTAACCTACAAACCTGTAGATCTTTGGAGTGTGGGAGGAAACCAGAGCACCCATGAGAAAACCCACGCAGGTCACGGGTTAGAACGTGCAAACTCCGTACAGACAGCACCCGTAGACAGGATCAAACCCAGGTCTCTGGCGCAGTGAGGCAGCAACTTTACCGCTGTGCCACCGTGCCGACCCCATAAAACAAAAGTTTGGCTCAAGGGGATGACTTTCAATAGATCACAGTAAGGTAGCTGCTCTGCCACTTACGAAACCCCCAGCCAGAATCAGGTCGTCGACGAACAATTTAACACCAGGTTCCCCATGAACAAAGAGTCTGCTAAAAGCTGCAAGAAAAGTGAGCTTCACAAAACTCTGTGGGTAAATATCGGCTGTCAGTTTTCTGACTGGAGAGTTTGAATATCTGACTGTGGGCACATCTCACCTGTGTTACTCCTGTTGATGCCACTTGAGAGAGTTTTACATTGGAAAACAGGTGCCAGCAGAAGGCCCAGATGTAAAGCCTCCAAACAAATATCACAATGAAAAATGAGGAACAAATTCACGACCGGACTGCAAGGCACTCAGAGATATACAGTGTGCTAAGTTGTTTTACTCCAGGTTTACCACTGCTTTTGTGAAAGTGAACTGGGCCCCAAAATGAGGTTTGGTTATGGTGTTTTCCATATGTTAAGTGTTGCTATTAAATGTGCAGAAAGGAACTGTAGATGCTGGTTTATGCCAAAGATAAACACTAGGTGCCAGAATAACTCAGCGGGTCAGGCAGCATCTCTGGAGAAAAAGGATGGGTGACATTTTGGGTCAGAACCCCACTTCTGACATGTGTTCATTACGGAGGGCAAAGAGAAAGGATCAACAGTCACAAACTCAGTGAACCACCATTTAACTTGTTACTCAAATGTCACCGTTTGATATTCTAAGTCCCAGGCTGGTGTAGTAAGGCGTAGTCAGGATCAAACCCGGGTCTCTGGCGCTGTAAGGCAGCAACTTTACCGCTGTGCCACCGGGCTGCCCGGGACTGTTCTGAACAGTTCATCAATCATCAAATGTGAACAGAATATTTTGTATTATATACTTAACTAAGGGAGTTGAACTAAAGAATAACAAAGAAGTTTATTTTTAAAAACGATGACCTTCAGTCCGAGTTTGTTTCTGTTAATTGAATCATTATTGGTGATTTTGCACTGTGTTTTTGTTTTTTGGATAGGTGCATATGCAGGGAATGGAGGTGATATGGATCACGTGCAGACACGGGAAATCAGTTTAACCTGGCATCATGTTTGGCACGGACATTGTGGGCTGAAGGGCCTGTTCCTGTGATGTACCCTTCTATGTTCCATGTGTTCAGTTTTTAGCTGCCCCTGTCCAGATTTTGCAGGGTCCCTGGCAACTGCTGCTTTAAGTTGGTTGATGTTCAGACCAGAAATGGTTAATGATGAATGAGAGACTGGTGCCTGCTGTACACAAAGACATTCCCAGACATTCAGCCGACAGCAAGGAGTTGGTGATTAAGTGCACGCTGACTGACAAACACGCAGATTTCATAGGACACGTAGAGTCATAGAGAGTCATAGAGTCATACCCCGTGAAAATAAGCCCTTCAGCCCAACTTGCCCGCATCAACCAACATGTCTCATCTAAACTAGTCCCACCTGCCTGCGCTTGGCCCATATCCCTCTAAACCTATCCTATCGATAACTCCATGGATTAAGAACTCCGCTCAGTCCGATTCAACCAACCTGATTCCCCCAGTTGCTCAGCACTTCAACTCCCCCTCCCATTCCCAATCTGACCTTTCTGTCCAGGGCCTCCTCCATTGTCAGAGTGAGGCCCAGCTCAAATTGGAGGAACAGCACCTCATATTTTGCTTGGGCAGTTCACACCCCAGCGATATGAAGATCGACTTTTCCAACCAGGTAGTCCCAGCTTCCCCTCTCTATCCCCTCCCTCTTCCAAGTTCTCCCACTAGTCTTCCTGTCTCTGACTACATCCTATCTTTGTCCCACCCCCTCCCCTGACATCAGTCCAAAGAACGGTCTCGACCCGAAACGTCACCCATTCCTTCTCTCCCGAGATGCTGCCTGGCCCGCTGAGTTACTCCAGTATTTTGTGTCTACCTTCGATTTAAACCAGCATCTGCAGTTTTTTTTCCTACTCCATGGATTAATATGTGCGATGGACAACAGCTTTAGTTCTTCATGGCCAGACCAGGTTGATGGCATCACTTGAGCTTCATTTGGCTTCTTCACCATATGGCATAGCCATGCACTTATCACCTGATTGCCAACCCTCTACAAAGGTACAAGGACTGACATAAAATATGTTTGGTAAAAAAACTCATTTGGTGGCTTGACAGGAGAGGCATTGATCACCACAAAAAAATGTCATGAGCAAAATGCTAAACTCTATACGGGGGCCGCAGCGGTAGAGTTGCTGCCTTACAGTGCCAGAGACCCGGCTTTGATCCTGTCTACAGATGGGTGCTGTCTGTACAGAGTTTGTACATTCTCCCCGTGACAACGTGGCTTTTCTCTGGGATCTCCAGTTTCCTTGCACACTCCAAAGACGTACAGGTTTGTAGGCTAATTGGCTTGGTAAGAGTAAGAAAATAACTGCAGATGCTGGTACAAATCAAAGGTATTTATTCACAAAATGCTGGAGTAACTCAGCAGGTCAGGCAGCATCTCAGGAGAGAAGGAATGGGTGACGTTTCGGGTCGAGACCCTTCTTCAGACTGATGTCAGGGGGGGCGGTCCCATCCTTCTAAACCTCTCCTACCCATGTACCGAATCAGTCTGAAGAAGGGTCTCGACCTGAAATGTCACCCATTCCCTCTCTCCTGAGATGCTGCCTGACCTGCTGAGTTATTCCAGCATTTGTGAATAAATACCTTGGCTTGGTATAAGTGTAAATTGTCCCTAGTGTGTGTAGGATAGTGTTAGTGAGCGGGGATCGCTGGTCAGTGTGGACTCGGTGGCCCGATGGGCCTGTTTCCGCGCTGTATCTCTAAACTAAACTAAACTGAAATTTATCTTGTCATTTTACTAGCAAACCAGAAGGACTTGTCAAACATTCCTTTCATGATATCAGTGTCCTTTCAACCCTTGATGGTTGAAGGGTGTAATTATTATTTTTTGAATGGTGCTACTCCCACACTCTATACATTACGGATTATTTCAAAAGGAATGAACCTTCTGAAATGAAATCTGTTTGTACCTGTGGAATAAATAGACAGGTGCATTACCTTGACTTTCACTTACACGAATAGGTTATGCAACATCTCCAAAAGTTCAGGAACATTCAGTGCAGGTTGATAAACAGAGACCATACATAGAAAATAGGTGCAGGAGGAGGCCATTCGGCCCTTCGAGCCAGCACCACCATTCATTGTGATCATGGCTGATCGTCCCCAATCAATACCCCGTGCCTGCCTTCTCCCAATATCCCTTGATTCCACTAGCCCCTAGAACTCTATCTAACTCTCTCTTAAATCCATCCAGTGATTTGGCTTCCACTGCCCTCTGTGGCAGAAAATTCCACAAATTCACAACTCTCTGGGTGAAAAAGTTTTTTCTCACCTCAGTTTTAAATGGCCTCCCCTTTATTCTAAGACTGTGGCCCCTGGTTCTGGACTCGCCCAACATTGGGAACATTTTTCCTGCATCTAGCTTGTCCAGTCCTTTTCTAATTTTATATGTTTCTATAAGATCCCTTCGCATCCTTCTAAACTCCAGTGAATACAAGCCTAGTCTTTTCAATCTTGCCTCATATGTCAGTCCCGCCATCCCAGGAATCAATCTCATGAACCTACGCTGCACTGCCTCAATTACATGACTTGATGTAACTGGGCCACCCAAGGTTTGAAGAACCTCTGGTTCTGATTTCTGATTCTGATCATTCATCGACTCCAGAAGAATGGCTGTGGATGCAGTTTAGGTTTAGAGTTTAGTTTAGAGTTTAGAGCCACAGCATGGAAACAGGCCCTTTGGCCCGTCGAGTCCATGCTGACCATCGATCATCCGTTCAACTAGTTCTATGATATCCCACTTTCTCATCCATTCCCTGCACACTATAGAAGCCAATCAATCTACAAACCTACACGTCTTTGGAGTGTGGGAGGAAACTGGAGCACCTGGAGGAAAACCAGATGGTCACAGGGAGAACGTGCACACTCCACACAGAAAGCATCCGTCGTTAGGATTGAACCTGGGACTCTGGCGCTGTAAGGCAGCGGTTCCTGCTGCACCATTGTGCCACGCTTAAAATCCCATCCTCTCTGGTGGAAGCTTGGCTTCTTGTGAGGATGTCAATGAAACCCCCAACATACACTTTATTGCCCTGCCATTAGGAGTGAACCTTTGACTGCCAGTGCCTCTATCCAGCATGGAACCTCAGTATTTGTAGACACAAAGAACTGAAGATGCTGGAATCTTCAGCAGAACTTACTGTGCAGGAGTAACTCAACGGATCAGGCTAGCTTCTCTGGAAGACATGGAAAGTCAATATTTCAGGACGGGACCATTCTTCAGACCACTGTATTTGCTAGTCCCAAGTGAATTAGCTGTGAGCAGTAGTGGGTATCACAAAACACCACCGCCTCACCCTCTGAAAAGAATATGCACCAGGATATTTTGTGTAGGAAGGAACTGCAGATGCTGGTTTAAACCAAAGGTAGACTCAAAAAGCTGGAGTAACTCAGCGGGTCAGACCATCTCTGGAGAAAAGGAATAGGTGACGTTTTGGGTCGAGACCCTTCTTCAGAATATTTTGTTCCTGACCACTATTCGGCAAGCCAGTGCATGTTGGCCCTGTCGATCTTTGATTCTTTCTATTTCCCCAGACTGACTGTGAATCACTATCTATATTCATGGTTAGAGAAAAGAAAAAGCTTCATGGCTATTGAAGTGGCTTTGAAATGTATTCATCGATGTAATAGAGACTGCACACTAGCAAGTGTGCACGCAGCAGGAAGCCACAGAGAACTGCCAGATAAATGACCAGATAATCTCTTTTAATGATATTGGTTAAAGGGTGGGTGTTGGACAGGTCACCAGGTACACCCCACCATTCTTCTGTTGTGCAGAGCAATGGGATCTTTCCCACCTGTATGAAGGAGCAGACAAATCCTGGTTTAACCAATGTCTGAAGGACACTCTCACGGGACTACATGAGAACCCTGAGAAAGTATTGTAAGCGACCCAGACTCTGCAGAGCAGATAAGGAAGGTAAGCCCAGTGGTAGGACAAAGCTCCATTTTTCTCAACCTACTGTTCTACTTCCGCAAGAGAAGCAAAGCAAAGCAAAGCACGGTGGCGCAGCGGTAGAGTTTCAGCCTTACAGCACCAGACACCCAGGTTTGATCCTGACTGCGGGTGCTGTCTTTACGGAGTTTGCACGTTCTCCCCATGACCTGCGTGGGCTTGCTCCGGGTTCCCTCGTGTGTGTAGGATAGGGCGAGTGTGTGGGGATCGCTGGTCGGCGTGGACCGAAGGGCCTGTTTCCGCGCTGTATCTCTACACCAAACAAAACTCATCAAAGTGCTGGAGTAATTCAGTGGGTCAGGGAGCATTTCTGGAGAACATGGATAGGTGACGTTTAGATTTAGAGATACAGCGCGGAAACAGGCCCTTCACCCCACAGGGTCCGTGCCGCCCAGCGATCCCCGCACATTAACACTATCCTACACCCACTAGGGACAATTTTTAATTTTGCACAGCCAATTAACCTACATACCTGTACGTCTTTGGAGTGTGGGAGGAAACCGAAGATCTCGGAGAAAACCCACGCAGGTCACAGGGAGAACGTACAAACTCCGTAGAGATGGCACCCGTAGTCAGGATCGAACCTGAGTCTCCGGCGCTGCATTTACTGTAAGGCAGCAACTCTACCGCTGCGCCACCGTTATGACTCAGGAAACTTCTTCAGACAGAAATAAAGATGAAGTATGTAAATTTTACTAAACCTGTTAGGGTCCAAATCTGTTTCGGCAGTGGCAATGGACAAAAAGTAAGTGTCTAAACTATCAACAAATAATTATTTTGAGAAGGGTTAATTTTTTAGGAAATTCCTGGGTTTTTTCATGTATGTCATTCAATTGCTACTCATCCAGTGTCGAGTGGCAATCCCAGTTCACTTTGATTATTTACTAGACCAAGTGGAGCCGTTGGGCCCAAACCTCTCCTGCATTGATGCAGCACCCTGTCCCCTCCCCTCCCCTCTCTCCTCAACCCCCCCCTCCCCTCTCCCTTCTCCCCCAATCTCCCCTTCCCCCCTCCCTCCCTCCTCCCTCCTCATCTCCCCCTCCCCTCCTTTTAAACTTTAAAATGTGAATAACTTGATAAATATAACACCGATTTCAATAAAACTACTTGCATTATCACTAAAGTGACAATGGTTAGTAAGGTGGGCCTAAAATTGTCACGTTATCGTGTACCGTTTTGGCTGAAGTTCAGTCACAAACAAGATAACAAACGAGAGTTTTAGTGTATAGATTAGTAGTGAAAGGGTTCTCGATGGTGTCTGTACACCTCCCTGATAGTTTTTGGCTATCCGAGTGTTGTTGTCCTTTGGGCAAGAGTGCCGTTGAGTGTGACCATCACCTGCCTGTCCCAAGACAGACTTTGACCATGTCCAAAATGCATATATATCATTAGTCCCCAGATGCAAACCCAATTAAGTTTCACTTGTTCCTTGACCGAATTATACAATTGGACAGGGGGAGGCACCGAGAATGAAGCGGGGACTCATCGGGGGTTCACCTAAAATGAAGGGGGGACCAGTGGAGGGTGTGGGGGAGGGGGGGGGGGTTTGCTGCCACCTCGTGCGGCAGCAGGCAGCAGATGGGACTCTTCGGTGAACTTTTGTAACTTTGTCGATGCCAAAACGTGGTGACACTTGTGTGCTTCTCAGGTGAGGTCTGCTGCATGATTTTACTGGGTTGTGTGCAAAACAAAGCACTTCAGTGTACCTAGGTACATGCGGCAAACTTCTTCTTCTCCTTGCGTGTGGCGTGCACAGCCTAACGTTGCAGGTCAAGGGTAGACATCCAGGCCAGGGCAGCATCAGGTGCTGGGTGGATGGCCTTGATGCTACCAGGGAAAAGCCTCAGTGAGCAGTCATTCACCATGTGTGGGATGGTCTGGTCCGGATATCCGCAGTCGCAAGCAGGGCTGTCTGTCATCCCCCACTTGTGCAGGTGATGGGCTGTTCTTGCATGGAGGGAGCGGATCCTGTTCAGGGTTAGCCATTGCTGGCGATGGAGGTCAAATCCCGGTAGTTTCACTGTGGGGTCTGTGATCACCTCTCCGTTGTCGGTGTTGGCATCTTTCCAGGCTCTGTGCCACTCAGTCTTGGGGTCAAAGTCTTCCAGGGATTTGGCTGAAGACCAGAAGGGTTTGCGGGACTTCAGGCGCATGTTGGGCAGATTGTTCAAGTCGGCATGGATGGGAAGGTCAGGGTTAGCCTCGATGGTGCACCAATCTTTCAACATCCTCTCCCTTCTGTTTATGCTGGGAGGGGCGATGTGAGAGAGGACAGAGAGCCACTGCAAAGGTGTTGACTTAAGTGTCCCTGTGATGACCCACATTGCAGGGTTAAGGACAGTGTCAACTCGCTTGGTGTGGCAGCTATTAGCCCAAGCTGTTGAGCAAAACTCGGCTGTTGAGTAGGCTGGGGCTAAGCTTGTGGTACGGAGGGTGTGTGCATTGGATCCCCAGCTGTTGCCTGCAAGATTCCTGATGATGTTGACCCTTGCTTTCAGTTTATCAGCCACCCTCTTCAGGTGTTCACGCTAGGTGAGGGTGCAGTCCAGGGTGACTCCGAGGTACTTGGGGAATTCCTCATTCTTCACCGGCAATAAAGTATGTGGCAATAAAGCATCATTGAATCCTTGAAAGTTTCCCCAGTGCCACCAATACAACGTTGTGGAGGTCAACACAACAAGCATTTCAACCTCCACTTGTCCCATTCCCACCTCCATACCATCCCACTCTTTTCCAACCCAACAGGTTCGAGTCCACCTACATCCAAGATAAAACCATTGCCATTTTAGGAGAAGCTCAAGGTACATCAGTGGCAGCCCAAAGAATAATCAAGTAAATGAGGACTTTCCTGGACAATAGATGAGCAATCAGAGCAGCCGTGAAGATATCAGGAATTTCCAAAAAACTGTCAAAACAATTCTTACCAGATGGTGTAGATGCTTCTTTTTTGTCCTAAAGCCATTGCCAAAATAGGCCTTGCATTTTTTAAATCATTTCCCTGCTCTCTACAAACCCGTAAGACATAGGAGCAACATTAGGCCATTAAACAGCCGGGAACAAAGGAGATTAGAAAACGTGGTGGACACGGCCGATCCATAACAGGTACTGACCTGTTTAGAATGATGAGAGGAGATCTTATCGAAACGTATAAGATTATTAAGGGGTTGGACACGTTAGAGGCAGGAAACGTGTTCCCAATGTTGGGGGAGTCCAGAACAAGGGGCCACAGTTTAAGAATAAGGAGTAGGCCATTTAGAACTGAGATGAGGAAAAAACTTTTTCAGTCAGAGAGTTGTGAATCTGTGGAATTCTCTGCCTCAGAAGGCAGTGGAGGCCAATTCTCTGAATGCATTCAAGAGAGAGCTAGATAGAGCTCTTAAGGATAGCGGAGTCAGGGGGTATGGGGAGAAGGCAGGAACGGGGTACTGATGGAGAATGATCAGCCATGATCACATTGAATGGGGGTGCTGGCTCGA
The DNA here is from genome assembly GCF_053455715.1 of Rhinoraja longicauda. Taxonomy (NCBI): domain Eukaryota; kingdom Metazoa; phylum Chordata; class Chondrichthyes; order Rajiformes; family Arhynchobatidae; genus Rhinoraja; species Rhinoraja longicauda. Next base: position 24,040,784 of record NC_135985.1, read on the forward strand.
ACGGCCGAATGGCCTCCTCCTGCACCTATTGTCTATTGTCTATTGACCTCTGTACCATCGAAGGGATCTCTGGTAGGCACTGCCTCAAAAATGCAGCCAGCATTATCAGGGACAAATACCATCCTTGCCGTGCTCTCATTTCACTCCTGCAACAGGAATGAGGTATAGGAGTCTGGAAACCGTAACCTCCAGATTCGGAAACGACTTCTTCACAACAGCTGGAAGGTGTGGTATGGTGGCACAGTGTAGAGTTGCTGCCTTACAGCACCAGAGACCCAGGATCGATTCTGACTACATCTGGTGTCTGTACAGAGTTTGTACGTTCTCCCCGTGACCAGGTGGGTTTTCCCCGGGTGCTCCGGTTTCCTCCCTCACTCCAAAAACGTACAGGTTTGTAGGTTAATCTGGCTTTGGTAAAAGAAAATTGTAACTTGACCCTAGTGTGTGTTAGATAGTGTTCGCGTATGTAGATCATTGGTCGGCACGGACTTGGTAGCCCAGAGGGCTTGTTTCCACACTGTATCTCTAAGCTAAACTAAACTAAACTAAAGCATCAGGTTCTTGAACACTACACTAATTAAACAATGACTATGAACTGTTTTGGCTGCACTAAGGACTTCGAGCCTTATGCAATAAAATTGGGGTTTATAATTTATTGCGTTTTTTTTGGTCTATTATGTTATCTGTGAGTACTCTGTTTAATGACCTGCTATGCAGCTGCAAGTAAGAATATAATCGTTCTGTTTTTGGTGCCTAAGACAATTAAACACTCTTGACACTTCATTCTTGATACTATACTGTATGTCTTTTTTTATAATTCTAGGTAGGAGTCTCAGGGAGATATGGACTTCAGAATGTCAAGACGGCAATAATGATGGTCATAAAATAAATAGATTGTGAAAATAGCAGATGCTGGCCAGGTAAGGACATTTACCATCCTTTGGTCAATTTCACTGGGCTTGTATGTTGAGTTTTCATTTCAGGGCAATAAATGCTGCCCCTGCTTGTCCTGGAAACAAATAACCTGGACCAAACCAAAGCACGGTGGCGCAGGGGTAGAGTTGCTGCCTTACAGCGCCAGACACCCGGGTTTGATCCTGACTACCGGGGCTGTCTCTGTGGAGTTTGTACGTTCTCCCCGTGACCTGCGTGGGCTTTCCCTGGGTCCCCGCGTTTCCTCACACACTCCAAAGACGTACAGGTTTGTAGGTTAATTGACTTCGGTAAAGATTGCAAATTGTTCCTCGTGTGTAGGATAGTGTACAGGGACTGCTGTTCAGCGCGGACTCGGTGGGCCAAAGGGCCTGTTTCCGCAGTGTATCTCTACACTAAATTAAACTCAACTAAATACTGCCTTCGAGGAATTCGTGTAGTAAACATTCCCTGTTTTTGACATCAAAACACAACAGTGCTTTGAGATCTACCTTGAAATCAGCTGATGAACAAATTGTCTCCTATCCCTTGGAGAATCCCCTCAATCTTCCTCATCCTTTCTCCCTTCTTCTTCTTCTTCTTGCGTTTGAGGCAGCAGAAGTTGTGTAACGCCCTCCAGGCGCTGTAGCCAGTGCAATGTGCTGTTGTCGAGGGCCGTGAGGTCTACCCCTCCACCAGGGGGACGGAGGGCAGCGCAGTCGAAAATGCCGTGCTGCGCTGTTTGCTGGTCTGCTCCACACATGCAGGCCGCTGATGGACGCAACCCCCAACGATGCACGTTGGCGTTGAACCGGCCGACCCCTGTGCGGAGCCGGTTCAGGGCGACCCACTCTTTGCGGGGCGTGTCCGAGCCGGGTGGGGCTGTGGTGTTCGGTGCGACAGTGAATTGAGGAGGTGGCGATGTCTGTTCATCGGCAACATGGGGCTCATGTTGTCGACCTCCTTGTGGTGAGCCCCGTCAACTGACCCCAGTCAGGCAAACGACAACAAGCAGAGACAGCAGAAGCAGAAACAAAACAGCTTTCTCCCTCAAAGTTCACCAAGACCACTCTTGGTGACAACCAGCCTTTGCTTCCTAGTTTTACCTTGAGCTGCCTTTGTACGCCATGAAGGCAGTTGTGTACGTCTGGCAGGATGGTGATGATGCCTGGGCCTTTGGTGTGATTCAGGCCAAAAAACAAATTGCTGGCACTGAAAGAAGTTGGCTCACCGACGATTACAAGAAGCCATGAGTAACCCTGCCCTGATGTGTTGCAGGATTTTAGCCCCTGAATTACGAGTGAGGACTGATCACAGGTGGCGTTTGTTGTTTCACCCCAGGACACCATTAACCCAGATTCTGCTTCGCAATCAAGAACAAGCCCACAGCTGCACAACGCTCTCTAAATGAGGAGCAGATGCTAAAGAATGTAAAATATTCCATCAAACAGCCAGGCCTTAATGCCTTCATGAAGATCTGCCCATTACCAAAGGAAAAAAAAACCTCACTCTATAAAACATAAATTGGAAGGAAATATCTCTATCCTATCTCTTCAAATTCTTCCAAACGTTTTATGCAGTAAGGATTTTTTAACCCCAAATATTTTTATACTCTCAATATTTTTCTGAAATATTTTTTGTTCTCAATTAATAATGCCTCTTAGTTAAGCTGTGTTAATGATAAACTTAGTTAAACGTTCTCCCTGCTGTCGCATGTGTTTCCTCTGGGTACCACGATCCCAAAGATGTGCGGGCTTGCTAGGGTAATCGGCCTCAGTAAATTGCCGGTAGTGTGTAGGGAATGGATGGGAAAATGGGATAACAGAGAACTAATGTGAATGGGTGATCGATGGTCGGCATAGAACTCGATGGGCCGAAGGGCCTCTTTCCATGCTGCATCTTTCAAATAATCAATCAATCTTCACATCGGCGTAAGGAAGCTCCATGTTTAGTTTCGAGATACTGCGCGGAAACAGGCCTATCGGCCCACCAAGCCCAAGCCGACCAGCGATCCCCACACACTAACATTACCCAATGCACACTGGGGACAATTTCCAATTTTACCGACGCCAATTAGCTTACAAATGTGTACGTCTTCGGAGTGTGAGAAGAAACCGAAGCTCCCGAAGAAAACTCACGCAGGTCACGGGGAGAACGTACAAACTCCGTACAGACAAGCACCCGTCGAACCATGGTCTCCGGTGCTGCTTGAGTGAACTTTTCTGATTAGGCCCCACTGGGTTATACTGTACAAATGTTTGAAGGTTGGGCCTTTTTACCAGGTAATGACAGAATCCCATGGGCACTCAGTATCTTCAGATTTCACCCACAAAGTGGGTTTGCATCCTTATTGATGATTTCACATAGTCAAAATAATTCCCTAAATAACAACTTCTCCTCAAATGTTATGTTCTCCCGTGGTTTGTAAATGATTGTTCTGTCATGGTTAAATGTTTATTTATTTGCTTTTTAAAATGTATCCATGAAAATGATATGACAAGGCAAACAAATCAATTTTCAAATTATTAATTTCTCTGCCACAGTTAAAGACTTCTTTCGGTATTAGTTACAGATTTAGTTTTGTGATATTAGATGTAGGTCAGTGATATATCCCAAATTTTTCAGTCGTTTAATCTGTACGTGGGACAATGTAATAGATCTGTATTTCATAATTGTACTTTAAAATGCACTTCCACCCAAAACTTTAACCCACCTTTTTAACTTTCATGTGTAGGAAGGAACTGCAGATGCTGGTTTACACCGAAGATAGACGCAAAATGCTGGAGTAACCTAGTAGAACCAGCAGCAACTCTGGAGAGAAGGAATGGATGACGTTTCGGGTGGAGACCCTTCTTCTGACTGAGAGTCAGGGGAAAGGGAAACTAGAGATACGTCTGCTGTGATCTGTCGTTTTCACACCTTACATTCTCTTTGTACACTTCCATATCTCTAGGTACCCTCTCCCCTGACTCTCAGTCTGAAGAAGGGTCTCGACCCGCAACGTGACCCATTCCTTCTCTCTAGAGATGCTGCCTGTTCCGCTGAGTTACTCCAGCATTTTGTGTCTATCTTTTTTACTTACATGTCTGAATGGCATTATCTATAATGTTTCTTGTAGCAACATTCAGTTGGTCTGTGGGACCCTGCAAGTGTTTAACTTCTGACAGTCAACGAGATCCCTAAAATAAGAAGATATACGAGGTGGATGAATGGCTGGAATAGATATTTCAGATTAAACTGGATGCTTTATAAACGTTAGCCTAGCTTTTGTTTTCCAGGTGCTGATGAATACACTCTGTGTTTCCATCGCTTCTCTCCTCACAATGAACGCATTCATTCTATAGCCAAATCATGCATCATTTATTCAATTAAACCATCGCTTAACACTCAATAACTGGCCTTCGTTTCGAAGCAGAAGTCGCCAAAATTATGTTCGGACATCCACGTTCAGGCTCGGTTTCAAAGTTTTATGTCATTCTGTTTAACTTTTAGCTTGCGAGTGACATCGGGAAAACCGACTGTCCTTTCGGATTGAAGCAAGGAAGCTATTTTTATTTGAGCTCTGAGCATTAGAAAGAAGCCCAACTCAAAGCCAGTGAAAAAACAGCGAGGAACAGGAATGATAAAAATTACGGAAAATTGAACTATATCTAACGCTTCCTGTTCAAGAACCATTTATGGCTTCATCTAATTAGCAGGCAAAGCACAATTATTCAAATTATTCCTAGCTGCAGTATTTGTTAGTGAATGGTGTCAACTTGAATTCAGCGATGAGTTTTTCAGATTATGTCTATCTATTCCTTTATTACACTCAATATTTAAAAAAATTGTAAGTGCTTAAATAGAATTTCCCAGTGCATCCAGAATATTGCTTTGTCATTACTAGCAATCTAGTGAGAGAGCTGGGAGCACGGTTAAATAGAAAACAGTTCTCACAATTAAACAATTCTCATTTCAAAAGCAGAGCACATGCATTCGAATTTTTCTGATTTCAAAGCCATCGTAACATTATCAAAAGAGAACCTTGTTCTCCAGAATACATTCGATTCATTTTTAAGGGAAACGTTGAATTCAAGAGCCAGCATCCTCACCCTTTCTCTCACCACCACCATCACCCAAAATGCAGACAATAAGATGGATTAGGAGTCATTCTAAGTACATCGAGCTATTTAATATCTAAATCAATTCATATCAGCATTTTACAAAGCATATCAAGTCAAATAAAATGGTTCTCTCCAAAGTTGGGCAGCGATCGCTGGTGGGTGTAGACTCGGTGGGTCGACAGGCCTGTTTCCGCGCAGTATCTCTAAACTAAACTAAAAATGCTTCCAAAAAGGTGGACATTTTCTCTGACGGTTCTCCATCTAAGAGACTGACCTCATGTTACGAACGCTGAGGTGCCAGATTTACATGGGTTTAATACTTGCTTTCACCAGAGCTAAGAACATTTTCAATTTTACTGGCAACCCAGTAGACTCCCTAAGCAACTATTGGGTTTAACACCTATAGGAAGCAGGGCAAGGGGAAATGTTTGAATATACATTTACAGGGAACAATGTTTACGCATGTTTAGAACAAACTAATCTGTTTGATTTCATTTGAAGTGATCATGAATGTAACACTTTCAATAAAAATCATTAACGAAAAACATGACCCTTCTTTTCCCTGTCTGGACAATAACCATATATTACTATATTATATATCTATTAGATAGACACAAGGTGCTAGAGTATTAAGTAACTCAGCAGGTTAGGCAGCATCTCTGGAGGAAAGGAATAAGTGACGTTTTGGGTCGGAACCCTTCTTCAGACTTTACATATATATATATATATATATATATATATATATATATATATATATATACAGCCAAAGCAATATTCAATGTATATATATATATATATATATATATATATATATATATATATATATATATATATATATATACACATTGAATTTTGCTTTGGCTGTGTTTGGAATTCTTTGCTTTTCTGCAAATGATTCTGTGCTGGTTTAGTGATATAATGCGTTAGTGACACAATACCTAGGAAGTAAGGCCACTTGAAATTACTAGTTGTTATCATATTTGTAAGGCAAGCGCAGATATATGAAAAAAAGAGTCAAAACTGTATCAACGTGGCCTTTGACTCAACAAAATGTCGTTCACAAGGTTTAAATATTGTCACAAAGATAGACACAAAGTATTGGAGTGACTCAGCAGGTCAGGCAGCATCTCCGGGGAAGATCATCCTGCTCATCCTGTGCTCCTGTGCCCCAGAGCAGTCACATCCCATGTTCAGACACAAGGAACTGTAGACGCTGGCTTACAAAAAAGACACAAAGTGCTGGAGTAACCGAGTGGGTCAGGCAAGATCTCTGGAGAACATGGATAGGTGATGTTTCTGGTCGGAACCCTTCTGAAACATTATCACATTGGCTCCCTGCTTAATAGGACACTATGCGATTAGTAAAATAATACCACAATTCAGAAAGATTGTTACGACTATATTTTGGAAGTAGCTGTCATAGCTCTATTGTCCAGGGTGGTCTCTCTGACAGATTTTGTTTGAAGGGAAGATTGCATCCCAGCCCTTCTCATTCCAAAAGGAATTCTTATTCACCACCATTTAAAGTTGGCGTCTCGTCACCTTCTTCCAGTGAGGATAAATCAGGATGGAAATTCAAAGCTGAAGCTCATCAATGCCACTCAATTATAAGGAGACAATTTATTTTTAAAAGTAGAAGAGGAAAGGAAATGTGTTCATTTGGAAACAAGTTTTGCACAATGAGCAAAAGCCACTATTCAGCGAGGCAGCTGAGTGTCCTGCTGGCAATTTAAATTATCATCATCCATACATCCACGAACAATCAAGAAACTGTACATTGGGAATATCGTAACTTTATGTACTGGTACAATATCGGTAATAAGGAAGGCAAATGCAATGCTCGTATTTATTTCGAGAGTACCAGAATATAAAAACAGGCACGTGATGCTGAGGCTTTATGAGGCAAAAGGTCAGACCGCATTTGGAGTATTGTGAGGCATTTTTGGCCCCATATCTGAGGAAGGATGTGTTTGCGCTGGAGAGGGTCCAGAGGAGGTTTACAAGAATGATCCTAGGAATGAGTGGGTTAACATATGATGAGCTTTTTACGGCACTTGCTGCAGTTTAGAACGATGAGGGGGAACCTTGTTGAAATTTACCGAATAATGAAAGGCTTGGATAGAGTGGATGTGGAGAGGATGTTTCCACTATTGGAAGAGTCTAGGACCAGAACCAGAATAGGCCTCAGAATAAAAGGACTTACTTGTAAAAAGGAGGTGAAGGGGGAATTTCTTTAGTTGGAGGGTGGTGAATCTGTGTAATTTATTGCCACAGACGGCTGTGAAGGCCAAGTCAATATTTTTAAGGCAGAGATTGACAGATTCTTGATTAGTGCGGGTGTCAGGGGTTATGGGGAGAAGGCAGGAGAATGGGGTTGAGATGGAAAGACAGATCAGCCATGATCGAATGGTGGAGTAGACTTGATGGGCCGAATGGCCTAATTCTGCTCCTATAATTTATGAACAAGAACTTATGGATAAACCTGACAATGACAGCATATTTCACAGTATTCCAGACACTTTTTCCATTGAAGAGGCACATTACTGGCTGCCACTAAAACGTCCACAGTTTCACAACCTAGCTGATGACAAGCATTTCCTGAAGACACTAAGCAATTAATTTCTGTGAAATTTTTGACTTCTTAAAAATGTGAAGATCTTCCATTTTCTCTCCTTTCTCATATGTCCCTGCGCAGATTGAAACTCTAGTTTGCCGTAAAATATTTCAAAGATTTAATTTAGGTATGAAGAATAATTAGATATTTGAAAAAGATACGAAATTATGGACTGTTGTTTGCTTTCACTCCACCAAAAAATATACAAGGTTTGTTATTCCGATTATAGTTGTGGTTCTCGTTTCTGCTGTTGTTGAGAGGCGTTTCAGGATCGCAATGCAGAACTCCAGCAAAGCAGACAAGAAACGGGGGAGAAGGTGAGATCGATCAGTTGCAATGACTGATGCTTAGCTGGGTTTAAACGAGCTTGTCTCTAGATGCGAGAGGCATACATCAAAGGAGGCAAGATGTTGCAGTGTTGACATGAGAAAATATTGCATTTATGTAGCTTTTTAAACATACCATAACATCCCAAGGCGTTTGACTTCATGAAAAAGGGTCCGTTTGAACAGAGGACTGATGTTTTATATATATATATTAGTTCCACATACATGCTCATTAGCACTTATAACTGAATGGTGTCGATTGTCTACTTAAACGCTGTATCCTTTTCATTTAAGTCATTTCTTCAGTGAGAAAAATATACCAAGATCTCCATATTTTGGGGCACCAAATTATGCCATCTTCACCTGACAAAGTGTATCAGATATATTAAGCATGAACAAACAGCTTGATAAATAGCTTCTATAATTCCGACCCCCCAAAAAGTACTAAATACAAATATAAAATTAAACCAACATAGATAAACGAGAATTTGTTTAAAAAAAATAGTCCTTCTAGTCCACGGTTGAAGGAAGCCTTTAAGTGTGAAAGCTAATTTCCTCAGAATTAATTATTTCCTTCCATTTTAATTGTCTTTTCTAAATTTTGGTAAATACCTTTGCGGGGTATTTAAAATACCAACAATATTTTTGTGGCTCTTTCATTACATAATATACCAGTATTATACCATAATATACCAGTAATATACCATAACCTGGCCCCATCCTACCTGACTGACCTCCTCCACAGACACACTCCCACCCGTACCCTCCGCTCTGCTGCTGCTAACCTCCTGTCCCCCCCCCCATCTGGACCAAACTCAGATCCTGGGGGGACAGGGCCTTCTCCATTGCTGCTCCCACCCTCTGGAACTCACTACCTCAAACCATCAGAGACTCCTCCTCACTCACCACATTCAAAACATCACTGAAGTCTCACCTGAAGTCACTGAAGTCACTGCCTTCAACCACTGACCGTCACCTCACCGTATTTTTCCTTTTCTGTTCGTTTACTTATTATTATTTTTTTTTCTATGTTTTAGTAAACCCTGTAAAGCGTCTTTGAGTTTTTAGAAAAGCGCTATACAAATGTAATGCATTATTATTATTATTATTATTATTATGGTGACGTGAGGAACTGCAGATGCTGTAATCGAGTGAAACACAAAGCACTGGAGTAATGCAATGGGACAGACAACATATCGAGTCGGGACCCTTCTTCATCACATATATGTTCTTGAGGTTGCAACAAAAGTTCAAGAAACCAAGCGATCAGTATGAAACAAATTCCTGTACACAATCAATTAATAAGTTATGTCAGGGAGGGGTGGGTGGTGAAATTTGACCTAATAAATTTATTCTGCACATCATACACTAATGCTGGCGCAGCAGTAGAGTTACTGCCTTACAGCGCCAGAGACCCGGGTTCGAACCTGACTACGGGTGCTGTCTGCACGGAGTTTGTACGTTCTCCCCGTTCTCTCTGCATGGGTTTTCTCCAGGATCTCCGGTTTCCTCCCACACTCCAGACGTGCAGGTTTGTAGGCTAATTGGCTTGGTATCATTGTAAATTGTCCCTCGTGTGTGTAGGACAGTGTTAGTGTGCGGGGATCGCTGGTCGACGCGGACTCGGTGGGCCAAAAGGCCTGTTTCCGTGCTGTATCTCTGAACAAAACTAAACTAAACTCGACAGATAAAAAGCAGATACAGATAGAGAGTGTGGGTATGCAGAGAAGATTTTAGATTTTGAGATACAGCGCGGAAACAGGCCCTTCGGCCCACTGAGCCCGCGCCGCCCAGCGATCCCCGCACATTAACACTATCCTACACACACTAGGGACAATTTTTACATTTACCCAGTCAATTAACCTACGTCTTTGGAGTGTGGGAGGAAACCGAAGATCTCGGAGAAAACCCACGCAGGTCAAGAATGAGAGAGGATCAGATAAGAAAAGACACTCTCTTCCACAGAGTGATAGTGGATGCTCACAATAATGCAAACGGGATATCTTCCCCCATAGTCCAATTCTCTTCTATTTCAAATATCTGAAGTTTGAGAACAAGCATATTTGATGCATTAGCCAATGTTTTCTGAAACTTCTCACTTCTCACTGCCTTCAAAATGTCATGTTACATCTTCTCCAAATAGCTCAAGCTTGCTGAGAAAAATCTTTTAATAGATCTTGGTGGCCAGACTTGATTAAGAAATGGATTTCAAATTCTCCCTAATTTGAAGAGGTGTAGGAAAATAACTGCAGATGCTGGTACAAATCGAAGGTATCACAAAATGCTGGAGTAACTCAGTGGGTCAGGCAGCATCTCAGGAGAGAAGGAATGGGTGACGTTTCGCCGATGTAAAGAAGTTGACATCTAGAGCAGCGGATGCAATAGATGAGGTTGGAGGAGGTGCAGGTGAACCTCTGTCTCACCTGGAAAGACTGTTTGGGTCCTTGGATGGAGTTGAGGGGGGAGGTAAAGGGACAGGTGTTGCATCTCCTGCGGTTGCAGGGGAAAGTGCCCGGGGATGGGGTGGTTTGGGTAGGAAAGGACGAGTGGACCAGGGAGTTACGGAGGGAACGGTCTCTGCATATGTGGCACTGAACCACAAACTATGAAGCACCTATTGAGATGTCCTCTATTGGAGCATGAATGCAAAGCTGAAGGCCTCACAGAGAACAATGATATTGCTAAGAGTTGTGTTCAGTTTTGTCTGAAACACAATATCTTGCATGTTGTGGACACTATAAGAAGAAGAAGAGCAATTTTATTATTTTTACAAACTTTTATTCCCAATTTAAATTACTGAAAGTCTCCTGCTGAGATAAACGTCCGGCCCTTTGTAAATCTTAAAGAACTCTGTGAATGAAACACTCCTCCGCTGATCTTGTGGTTTAGAGTTTAGACTGAGTGTTTGCTTCAGGTTTATTGCATCATGTGTTGAACAGCCTTGTGAAGTGTACCACACCTTCCTTTCATCTTCCAGGTGGCTTTCCAAGTTGAACTTCACAACTCTGCCTTCAGTACTTGACACTGATTCTGCTGTGCGGTCGGATACTGGCCCACATCCCAGAGGTGTGTTCCGAACGCCAACAAACAAGCGGATAACTTTATTTCAATGAAGGCTGATCGTTTGTGGTCTGGCAGCGAGGAAGCTGTCGGCTTCTTGCGGAATTAAAGAATGGGAGAATTTTGGGGGACAAAAGGAAGCCATTTAACCCTTCATATCCAGGGGTGCAGTACTGCCGGAGCTCACCGGAGTGCCGCTCCGTCACCTCTGTAAATCAAAAAGCCAAAATAAACAGTGGGGGATTTTAACTAGCGGGCAATTTACCAGCGGCGGTTCTGGCACCAGTGGCAGCTCCAGCACCTAAAAAAATTAGCACTGCAACACTGTTCATATCCCTGTCGGCCAAAGGAATGCAATTGAAGAAAATCTTACCTCCCAACACTCAATCCATAGTTTTGAACATTATTACACAGCGGGTGTTTTTTAAAATACTTTGAGAGTTTATACCTCTTCCACCTTTACAGACTATGTTCCAGATTTCTTCCACTGTGGTTCCTCCTCAATGTCCATCTTATTTTTCCGCCAATTACCCCAAAGATTTGCTGCCAGATTAATAACCCGATTAACCTCAGTTATGAATCTCCCAATCCTGCATGTAGCTCCTCTTGCACACTTCACTCAAACACAAAGTCCCATAAAATCATCTTAGGGTGGGCAACATCCCATCAGGACAGATCCCATAGGGCACGGTGGCGCAGCGGTAGAGCAACTGCCTTACAGCGCCAGAGACCCGGCTACGATCCTGACCACGGGTGCTGCCTGTACGGAGTTTGTACGTTCTCTCCGTGACTGTGTGGGTTTTACCCGAGCTCTTCGGTTTCCTCCCACACACCAAAGACGTGCAGGTTTGTAGGTTAATGGCTTGGTATAAATGTAAATTGTCCCTAGTGTGTGTAGGATAGTGTTAGTGTGCGGGGATCACTGGTCGGTGCGGACTCGGTGGGCCGAAGGGCCTGTTTCCATGTTGTATCTCTAAACTAAACTAAACTAAACCAAACTAAAATATAAATATTCTGAACCGAATAATATTCACTGATATACCTGTTCGTCTTGTTGTTTGTGACAATAGCATTGAATACACCTACAATTCAGGTACGCCACCCTGAGCAAATTTTCCTCCTGTTTTGGCCAACAGTCTATATTCCCTTCCATTCACCCCTAGTCATTGGCCACTTTCCATCTTTATTCACGGCACCTCGGATTAAATTTCCCCACATCCTCCGCCCCGCTTAGAGATTTAAATCTATTACCTTGAAGCAAATTCCCGATCAAATTTCCTTCAGCAGATCCTGAGGTCAATTGAAGGTCAGAGGAAACTAATAGGACACAACTGACTCTATCTGTTATGATCAGAAATGTGTTGGAGTGCCAGAACAGTGCTGAACTACTATCTATCCTCGATCGGACTTTGCTGGCTTTACCTTGCACTAAACGTTATTCCCTTATCATGTATCTATACACTGTAAATGGCTCGATTGTAATCATGTACTGTCTTTCTGCTCTCTGATGAGCACGCAACAAAAGCTTTTCACTGTACCTCGGCACACGTGACATTAAACTAAACTGAAATTGAAACTGAGTTTGTGACACTAGAGGTCTTTCGGATGTTTGAAGGTAAACATAGATATAATATACCCAGTAACGTAACTTGTATGCAGAAACATTATATCCAGTGGCACGGCACTATTTAGAAATTGGCTTTCCCTCTTTCTCGGTGCACTAAATATTTTTTATCTAGAACATTCCCTTGAGATCAAGGAAAGCTACTTTGTTCTGAGTTCTTACGCAGAGCTTTGACCCAAAACATTGACAACTTTCGTTTCCACCTACCGTTGCTCTTCAACTGGCTGGGATCCTCCAGCAGATTGCTGGTTGCTGTGTCTACGCCAATATCTACTCCAGTTCCTTTGGTTCTGAGGTGACCAGTGGCTTGCACAGTACCACAGCCGCTGCCTCACAGTGCCAGAGACCCAGGTTTGATCCTGACCTCGGGTGCTCTCTGTGTGGAGTTTGCACGTTTTCCCTGTGATTGCCTGGGTATCCTCGGGGCGATTGGATTTCCTTGCATATCCCAAAGACTTGCAGGTTTGGAGGTTAATTGGAATCTGTAAAGTTCCCCTTTTGTGTAGGCAGTGCATTGGAAATTGAGATAACATAATACTAGTGTGAACAGGAGATCAAAAGTTGACGAAGGGCCTGATTCCATGCTTTATGTGTTTGTATGAATGTGTGTGTGTGTATATATATATATATATATTTATATTTTTTATATTTTTATATATATACTGAACTTCCATTGTTTATTAAAGGTATCACAAAGTGCTGGAGTAACTCAGCGGGTCAGGCAGCATCTCAGGAGAGAAGGAATGGGTGACGTTTCGGGTCGAGACCCCTCGTCAGACTATTATATTATATCGCGTGATATTATATTATTTTATTATATTATATTACATGATATTATTTTATTATATCGCATGGCCAACTGAGTTAAGACAATAGACAATAGGTGCAGGAGGAGGCCATTCGGCCCTTCAAGCCGGCCCATTCAATGTGATCATGGCTGATCATTCTCAATCAGTTCCCCGCTCCTGCCTTCTCCCCATACCCCCTGACTCCGCTATCCTTAAGAGCTCTATCTAGCTCTCTTTTGAATGCATTGAATGAGTTGAATCAGGGCTGGATGATATATCTCCAGCTCTGAACAAGTTCCCGACCTGACTCATTGCCTATCCATGTTCTCCAGTGATGCTGCCTGTCCCACCGAGTCCACACCCGACCAGCGATCCATAGTGCACCATATCAGCCTATTCCACAACAGTATATAGATTGGATTGCTCTCTTCGAGCAAGATCTTCGGAAGGGTGAGCATGGGGACAATGTTTCCATGTTAAAGTGCTTAATTAACATTATGGACTTTAACCTGTAACTGGTAAAAAAAAAAGTATTGCGCCTGAGATGAAGTGCATTATTTTTCGGTTTAGTCGTGGTTTCTCACTACTTCATTAAAGGAAAGAGCAGCAATCTTCAGAACATAGAACAAAGAACAGGACACCACAGGAACAGGCGCTTCGGCCCACAATGCCGAGCATGTACGTTCTCCCCGTGACCTGCGTGGGTTTTCTCCAGGTGCTCCGGTTTCTTCCCACACGAGCATGATGCCAAGTTAAACTAATCTCTGTCCGCACGTGATCCATATCCTTCCAATCCCTGCATATCCATGTGTCTCTCCTAAATCCTTTAAAATGGCGCTATCATGTCTGCCTGCACCATACCCTTTGCCAGTGCATTCTAGGCAGCCACCACTCTCTGTAAAAAACCTGCACCGCACATAGCCATAAAACTTTGCCCCTCTCACCTTAGCTTTGCCCTCCAGCCTTTGATATTTTGACCCTGGGAAAAAGGCTCTGACCATCTACTCTATTTATGCCTCTCATAATTTCATAAATCTTAAAGTCCCTTCCTTTAGTTTAGTTTAGTTTAGTTTAGTTTAGATATCCAGTGTGGAAATAGGCTCTTCAACCCACCGAGTCCGCGCCGACCTGCGATCCCCACCCATTAGCACTACCCTACACACTAGTGACAGTTTTACACTAGAGTTTGTACGTTCTCCTCGTGACCTGCGTGGGTTTTCTCCAGGTGCTCCTGTTTCATCACGCCAAAGTCGTACAGCTTTGTAGGCCAATTGGCTTGGGTAAAATTGTAAATTGTCCCTAGTGTATAGGATAGTGTTAGTGTGCGGGGATCGCTGGCCAGCGCGGACTGGATGGGCCGAAGGGCCTGTTTCCACACTGTATCTGCAAAGATTAGTGTAAAATTGCAGTAGTTCAGTGCATTTTGAAAGCAAAAAGCAAAGGTACAAAGGTTTCAATGGTCTTTTATTGTCACGTGTACCAACTAAGGTACATTGATATGTGAATTACCATACAGCCATACTAAAAAAAGCAACAAGACACACAACTACATAAAAGTTAACATAAGCATCCACCACAGCGGATTCCCCACATTCCTCACTGTGATGGAAGGCAATAAAGTCTAATCTTCTTCCCTCTTTATTCTCCCACGGTCGGGGCAGTCGAACCATCCACATTCGGGGCGGTCGAAGCCCCCGCGTCGGGGCAGTCGAACCATCCACAGTCGGGGCGGTCGAAGTTCCCGCGTCGGGGCGGTCGAAGCTCCTGCGGCTTGGAGCCCCCGAAGTCGGACCATGAGCTCCACGATGTTAAAGTCCGCAGACTCCCGTGGTTGGAGCTCCCAGTCGGTCTCCAGCAGAGGTCGCCAGCTCCTCAATGTTAGGCCGCAGTGCGGACGGAGGTACGATCCGGGAAAAAAATCACATCTCCGTCGAGGTAAGAGATTAAAAAAAGTATCCCCCAACCCCCAGCCCCCCACCCCCAAAATAAAATGAGCTAAAGAACACTAAAACATACATTTGACACATACTATAAAACAACAAAGAAGAAATGGACGAGACAGACTATTGGCGAGGCAGCCATTGCTGGCGCCACCCGATGGTCGGTGAAGTGAAGAAATCGAGGAGCGGGTGCAGAACAAGTGTCCCCTCTGTTCCCAGAGTCCCCGGTGTTTCAGTCCACACGCTTCTCACTGAAGTCCTTCGTTCCATGGAGAAGCCCACTGGACCCTTTGGTCCCATCCAAGTATCAAAAGAATTAATGAAAGAGCTGTGCCAAGAAAAAAACAAGGAGACATTTTATTCTGGGTAAACCCAGCGAATGTAACATGGGCAAGAATAGAGCGCTTCACAAATTGAAATGGCTTTGAGATAAAGCCTGTCGGAGGTTAGCAAGGCATTTCATGCCGAAGTGAATGGAGGGGGTCTCATAATTTTTCTGTCTCAGAAGAAGCGGACGCAGGCTGTGGGTGCAACTTGACGTGCTGCACCCCACCATTGTCGGGGACGCAGGGTTAAAGATCATCACAGCATGCAGTTCGCATTATGCAAACTTTTTTTCTCTCTCTCCCTGGTTGTGACTCAAGGAAGCCTTTATTAGACTCCGTACATTGAAATTCCGGCACAGTACCGAAGGCTTTTCCTCTTTTTTCTAAAAAAAAAACAGTTTTGAAAGGCGAAGTGCACTGGCTGTTGTGCCCGACTGTGATCGACAGCCACACAATGGGCCACTGTGACTCCGGCCCTCCTGCACACTACATAATACTATTTGTGCAAAAAGGAGGGGGGTAAAAAAAAACAGAACAGGCAGTTGGCCGTGACACACAAAACGTTATGTGTGCGCTTTTGCAGACAAAGCTCCTGAGAAAAAATATATGTTTTGTTTGCAATGCAAAAAAAAAAGTCTTATTTTTAAAAATGTCTCCTGTCTGCAACGGTGTGAACAGAGTATTGGAAACAAGGCTCCAGGTTTATGAGGGTTTGTTTTACTGCAAATCACTGGAAAAAGGGATTGAACTTCATGTTGACCTTGAATAAATGTGGGAGGGGGGGGGGCGAATGGGGGGTGGGTGGGCTGGGGGTTAGAATGGGGTAACAAATAACACAACAGGGACAGCTGTACAAGGCTAAGATTGGATACGTGCACAGCGGCCCAGTTAATAATCTGCCTTGTGTTGTAATACAGAGGGGATCCAAGACATGAATGCTTCACAAAGATCTTTCTGGAAAATTCTCTGGCTCCGTAAAGAGGCTCTCCGGATGCGGGGTTGGGATAACTATGGAAGGAGACAAGTGCAGCATTGTAGGAGCCGAGATGACTGCTTCTGGAGGACTGTAGATGGCAGTGTGGGGGAAGCATCACCCTTGGAAGCACCTTCCTTCAAATGTGACCTAAATTAACTGAGATGCAGCTACAACACAGCATGATTTTTTTTTATATTGCAGGAATAAATGGCTTTGATTTTAAACAAAGAAATTGCACATAACTTCTTGGACCTCCGGTCAAATATTGAAGGCTGCCCACAAAGTTACTGCAAGCTGCAATGTCAATCATCAGACCGGGCGTCTTTTGTTACCATTGATCAACAAAGTACAGGAATCGGAACTGGTTCTTTTTCTGGTCGAGAGGAGGACTTATTCTCTATTTATTGCAGAGAACAAGTCGTTCAGGAAGCGGCCAGCTTGCAGCCTTCAGCTGCATCCACACACTGTGGCTTTCAGTAGCAAGTCACTGTCTAGCATGGTGGTGACTCCATTTTCACAACCAACACAGTCAGAAGCCCAGACTCAAGTGTCCCTCACTTCATAACCCAAGCATTGATCAGCATTGACTACCGTGTGTCCCTGCAGGAAGGGTTAAAGATAACACGCAAAGGATGTCTGGTTATAAGGGACTCTGGTCAGATGCTGAGGAACAAGCAATCCCCTGGTCTATTGATAACTGTGTGGTGTGTGGGACATGACAACATTTGAAGGTGTAGGAAGAAACTGCAGATGTTGGTTTAAACTGAAGTTAGACACAAAATGCTGGAGTAACTCAGTGGGTCAGGCAGCATCTCTGGAGAAAAGGAATAGGAGACATTTCGGGAAGGGTCTCGACCTGAAATGTCACCTATTCCTTTCCTCCAGATAAACCGTCTGACCTGCTGAGTTACTCGAGCTTTTTGTGTCTATTGTGTGTGACAAAAGTTGATGCAGAAATAAAATTTTAAAGGGGATTTAATTGTGCCATTTGTCCATTAACTGTTGTACAGTCTCAAATACACCGTCTGAAAGCAACACTGCTGTTTATAATGTTCATAAGCACTGGGTTTACAATGTAATTGTGCACAACAGACACATTGCAGTAAGGGAAAAGATTACTGGAGTGATCAGCTTTATTACTGAGAGGTTCCTCGGCCTCTCCAACACTATTTACTTTGAAATAAAATCAGAAAGCCTCTGAAAAAAGGAAAACTCTTGTAGATTTAGTGGAAGTTTTCTTCAAGGGAATTTCTTCAAGTGCTTGTGTGTGTTGCACACTTATAGTAAGAAAGCAGACCCCAAATATTAACATTCCCTTATTCAGTATATGTGTT
Source organism: Rhinoraja longicauda (assembly GCF_053455715.1). NCBI lineage: Eukaryota > Metazoa > Chordata > Chondrichthyes > Rajiformes > Arhynchobatidae > Rhinoraja > Rhinoraja longicauda. The sequence continues at coordinate 24,058,787 of NC_135985.1, forward strand.
CAGTGTTCAGGGACAGCTTCATCCCAACAGCCATCAGGCCATTCAACACTACAACCTTCAAATACGTTCTGAATTACAGCTATATGATTTGGGGGGCATTGGTTCTGTCTTTTTGCACTATTATTGTTTGTTTGGTTTTATGTGTGTGTATATGTGTGTGTGTGCTTGTATGTGTGTATGTGTGTGTATATGTGCATGGATATATATGTAGATATGTGCGTGTGTGTATATATATATACATGTATATACAGTATATGTAGAGATGCGTGTGTGTATATATATATATGTGTTTGTGTGTAGATATGTGTGTCTGTATATATATATATATATATATATGAGAAAATAACTGCAGATGCTGGTACAAATCGAAGGAATTTATTCACAAAATGCTGGAGTAACTCAGCAGGTCAGGCAGCATCTCGGGAGAGAAGGAATATATATATATATATGTGTGTGTGTGCTTGTATGTGTGTGTGTATATGTACATGTATATATATGTAGATATGCGTGTGTGTATGTATATATATATACATGTGTATACAGTATATGTAGATCTGTGTGTGTGTATATATATATATATATGTGTGTGTGTAAATATGTGTGTGTATATATATATATATCTGTGTGTGTGTGTGTGTGTGTGTGTGTGTGTGTGTGTGTGTGTGTGTGTGTGTGTGTGTGTGTGTGTGTGTGTGTGTGTGTGTGTGTGTGTGTGTGTGTGTGTGTGTGTGTGTGTGTATACAGTATACACACACGTAACTTTTTTTTCTTGTTCGTTATATTGTTTACATATTCACATATTCTGTTGTGCTGCTGCAACTAAGAATTTCATTGTTCTCTCTGGGACATCTGACAATAAAACACTCTTGAGTCTCATGACTCCAGCAAATTTTACTCTTCATCAGATCTGTTTGAATGTGCTTTTTTTCCATGCAGAGAAGGAATGGTCTCAAATGGTAGACGAAGATGCCCCAAAAAATAGGCACAAGATTGAAAGCTCAGCGTGCTGACTCATGCATTTATTTATACTAAGTCTTTATATATGTCACGACCATGCATATGGAGATGATTCCATTTTGTGTGGAGGCTGGGGAGTGGAGGAGGTGTGGTAAGGAAACTTCAACAAAATGAACAGAAAAATATCAGACATTTTTGAGACACTTCAAATCAGAGCATTATTTGCTTGAAGGTTGAAAGAGACCTGGATGGAGTCCAATTCAAATGCCTTGGTGCTTTTATAAAATAGCACTTTCTGCTCATTCGATATGAAGTGATTGTATAAATATCCTCAAGTTCACAGGTTTTCTAATCGTTGCATTAAATCATTATGAAAAACATCACAGTTAGAAAATAGATGGATATTTGTGGAAAATGCAGTATCAGAATTTCTTTCTTGGTTCATGAAACATATGCTTTTTTATTCAACCACAGAGAATACAGTGTCAACTTATAAGAGGATAATAACACATATATGATCTGTGCAATTAATTTTATTTTAAAGGGCATTTGGGGAGTTTGGACAATTCAGAAGCCAGCCTCTGAAAACCTTCTTAAGTATGATTTTGTCTCTGAGATATTGTACAAGAAAATAACTGCAGATGCTGGTACAAATCGAAGGTATTTATTCACAAAATGCTGGAGTAACTCAGCAGGTCAGGCAGCATCTCAGGAGAGAAGGAATGGGTGACGTTTTAGGTCGAGACCCTTCTTCAGTCCGAAGAAGGGTCTCGACCCGAAACGTCACCCATTCCTTCTCTCCTGAGATGCTGCCTGACCTGCTGAGTTACTCCAGCATTTTGTGACTAAATACCTCTGAGATATTGTACAATTGCCATTGTATGTTCGTTTTCTTAGTACCTGAACTGATGTACAGCATTTTGGTCAACGTGGGTTGTTTTTAAATGTGCTATACAAATAAAATTGACTTGACTTGACTACAATGGGTAAATGTGAACCAGCAGTCAGGTTCCTATCTCTCCCCTGTTGAAGTGGGGTGAAATAACAAAGGGAAATATCTGAAACAGGCCGGCACACCATGCAATCATTCATTTTACACTGTTGGACAAAGTAAATCATTCGTTGTTCGAAACAGCCAATGGCTCACGATACACGGACTGAGAGAAGTTAGGCAAAGATGGAACAAGATAAAAAAGTTGGGATTGGCGGGGGTAATAAATGCCTGTGGATTAGAAGGAAGATGTTGAGGATCAAAGATAACAACCACAATAATTTTGCAGGTTGATTAAGAGATGTTATGGTAATTTTTGTTTACAAAGCGAGGATGGCACGTTGGCACAGCGGTAGAGTTACCACCTTACAGCGCCAGAGACCCTGGTTCAATCCTGACTACGTGTGCTGTCTGCACGGAGTTTGTACAAAAGGAGGACCCGGCTTGGGGGAACTGGAATGGGGGGAGGGGAGGACAAAGGAGTGTCCACTCAGTCGTTCTCCCCTTCACCTGTGTTGGGTTTTCCCCGGGATCTCCGGTTTCCTCCCGCACTCCATAGACGTACAAGTTTGTAGGTTAATTGGCTTGGGTATCATTGTAAATTGTTCCGAGTGTGAAGAATAGTGTTAGTGTATGGGGATCGCTGGTCGGCGCAGAATCGGCGGCGAGAAGGGCCTGTTTCCACGCTGTATCTCTGAACTAAACTAAACTAAAAGAACACCAAAATGAACAGACCATGTAGGAAGAGGAATGTTGAGTGCATTTGGATACAAAAAACAAAATCCATAAAGGCACTCAATGATAGTTAGTAAGTGAAATGATAATTAGCGAGTGAAAGGGACAGGTAAAGAGGGAATCAGTGGTCAATAATATGTTATTACCCGTCTCCCTGAGAGTATTAATTAAACAGTTGTATAGGTTCAAGGACGTGATCTGATAAAGGGTAGTTTGGAAAGGCAGCTCTCGTGTGTTGGACTGTGTCAAGGGGTGAAGTGCAGACCTCTTATGACTTTTAAACCCACCGTCATTTCACTCAACTCATGAACAAGCAAAGGCATCGCTGGGAAAGTCCACGGAAATTTTTTTTTAAATCCCATTTTAGTATGTAATTTCAAAGCATGGATTTACGAATCAAAATAAGAGAAAAGGCATTAAAAACCGACTATCAGCCAGGATCCTTTCCAATTGTAAAACTTGATTTAGGTAGTGTAAATTAGTCACCATCACTAAGAAGCTTTAGAAGTTTTTGCCACAGTTGTACAGGGGCATGGTGGCGCAGCGGTAGAGTTGCTGCCTTACAGCGCCAGAGACCCGAACTCGATCCTGACAGTGGGTGCTGTCTGTACAGAGTTTGCACGTTCTCCCAGTGACCACATGGGTTTTCACCAGGTGCTCCGGCTTCCTCCCACATTCCAAAAACGTACAGGTTTGTAGGTTAATTGGCTTCTGTAAATTCTCCTTCGAGTGTGGGAACTAATGTACAGGGTGAGGGTCGATCAGCGTAGACTAGGTGGGCCGAAGGGCCTGTTTCCACGCTATATCTCTAAAATGAAATCTAAACATTAGGAGTTGGTATTAAGAAATCATTCTGAAGTGGTTGTCATTTGAGTATTAGTGTAAAAATTACCACTGATAATTCACATGCCATACCTGTGTACATTCAGTTAATGTTTTTAATCTATATGACTTTACAATATTTATACCTAGTCTCTCTCTTTGTTTCTACAGTCTTCAAAGACGTATTTCCGTCACATATTTTTGTATACCATTTGCCTTCATAGTTTCACTTACAAATATTTTCAGTGTCACTCTGTCCTCCAATGGAAATCTAACCCATTGCGGGAAAAAAAGCTGCCACCAAGATTTTTTGTTTTCCTCTTTCAGGCCAAATATGTCATCCTAATCCATACATCCCTTTGACTGTCACCACAGCACCCCTTCCCACTAACCCACACTGCAAAAGTAAATCCCAACTAAGATTTCACCCGCACACTTGTCCCATCCATTCTTCCGGTATTTCTGGGCAAAATACAAGCAAGACGGTTTGTTACAAAGTCATGCAGCATGGAAACAGGCCCTTCAGCCCAACTTTCCCATGTCGACCCTGGTGCCCTTTGCACACTAGTCCCACCTTCCCGCATTTGGCCCACATCCTTCTAAATCTCTCCTACCCATGTACCAAATCAGTCTGAAGAAGGGTCTCGACCCGAAACGTCACCCATTCCTTCTCACCCGAGATGATGCCTGACCCTCTGAGTTACTCCAGCATTTTGTGTCTACCTTCGATTTAAACCAGCATCTGCAGTTCTTTTTCCTACCAAATCTCTTAAATGTTTAACAATATTTTCTCTCTCTCTCATTTCGGAGGAGATCTTCCTTTTTTCACTCCCCTGTGTATAGAGTATTAATGCTCTATGGAACTTTATACTTGAACGAGCCATTGGTCAATCCTTAAGATCTCCAAATGTACCATTCCATGGACCCCACCTTATCTTTACAGCCTCAAATGCTCAGACTCAAGAGCACCCTGAATGAGCAAACCATTTTTCCCTACATACTGGCACTCTGTAGTCCATTTCCAACGATGGCAGTGTAATAAGAATATTGGGAAGTAGGCCCTGCTGTGGGCTTTGCAGTCCCGCGACCCTGCCCCTCTGTTCAGTACGATCGCGGCTGATCTGCCCCAAGCCTCATCTCCACTTCTGGGAGTTCGCCAGAGCCCTCAATTAAGCAACTTATTTCAGATATCTTGCTATCTGCCGTTTCAAAATGACTGTGTAGGAAGGAACTCCAGATGCTGGTTTATACCGAACTTAGACACACAATGCTGTGAAAACTCAGCGGATCAGACAGCTGATATAGGTTCTATAGGAGAAAAAGAATTTGGGGTCAGAACCCTTCTTCAGACCGAAGATAGACACAAAGTGCTGGAGTAACTCGGCAGATCAGGCAGCAACTCTACGGAAAAGCAAGAGGTGACATTTGTGCTCGGAACCCTTCTTCAGACTCGGGTCGAAACCCTTCTTCAGGTATGAAGAAAGGTTCGATCCAAAACGTCACCTATTGCTTTCCTCCAGAGTTGCTGCCTGACCCGCCGAGTTACTCCAGCATTTTGTGTCTATTTCAAAATATCTGATTGACTCAAAACATCAAATAAAGCAGGAAATAATTAAAACTGTCGTAAAGCACATTGCTGGGCACAGGAAAGATTCTGCTCAAATGGCTTAAAATGTCACTATGTTTGCTAAAGGACTCGCTAAAATTTGGCATAAACTTGCACATCATCCAATCAATTGCATTACAACAAGAAAAATCACATCCCCTTGAATCTTGCAACAGAGGATCTTTATAAAACCTGCACTGACCTGACATCCCCCCTGTGATAAAATCAAGTATATTCTATGGGCTTCGACAAGATCATAACCAACTGTGGATGTGTGAAGGCATTCAGTCCACCAGAAAGCACCCACATATCTTCATGCCAGTATATTTATTCTGGCGTGGCACAGTTGCACAGCAGGTAGAGCTGCTGCCTCACAGCACCAAAGACCCAGGTTTAATGCTGACCTCGGGTGCTGTCTGTGTGGAGTTTGCACGTTCTCCCTGTGACCCCGTGGGTTTCTTCCAGGTGCTTTCCAGTTCCCCCCCCCTATCCCAAAGACGTGCGTATTTGTATGTTAATTGGCCCCTGTAAATTGCCCCTCGTGTGCAGGGAGTGGATGGGAAAGTGGGACAATATAGAACCCATGTGAACAGGCGCTCGATGGGCGGATTGGACTCGCTGTGGGCCAGAGGGCCTGTTCCTGTGCTTTGTCTTTAAACTAAATTAAAGAATATTGAAAATTCATTCACCGTTTCCCTTGCAACATGCAATCAACGCATTGATTTCAGTTCTAAAATAATCTTTTACTCTGTCGAATCCATGTGCCCTACTGACTAACATATCATAGGTCTGCTTTCACTTCTGAAAGAATTATCAATCTGTTTAGATTCATTTAAAAACACTAACAATATTTGATAACGGGTACCTTCGTCAGTTTATTTTAATTTGGAGCTAGCCTAGGTGGAAGGAGACATTTTTAACAGCGGAGTTAATACAGAGCCTAACCTCAGCTAAAGAAGGATGACAAATTAGCCCGGGGTACACAGATACAATTAAAACACGACTCTTCGTTTTTTTTCTGTTCTGTCTGATTTTCTATATACTGGTTGGATTTAATGTTATCATTTGTGTTTAATTAACGCAAACGTACAGCAATTTAAGAGGCAGGAGAGGAGAGGAGGTTGTCATGTTGCAGTTTCTTTGTGAGGATAGAGGCACCACAGCGCTACAACTGGCAGAGAGGCGTAACTACGACGTGCAGAGTTTGCATTGGCTTTTTCCATTCTAAGTTTTGGGCTTAGTTTGGAAAGGGAGCTACGATTTTGTGTCTTTTATTCACATGGTCATTTATTAGCAATGCCCCCCCCCCCCATCCCACTATTCACCTCACTTTTCTCCCCCACTCACCCCCTTTTATCTCCCCATACCCCATCCGGACACACCTATTTCTCCCATCCCTCCCTCCCCCTCCACCTGTATTCCTTCCTCTGGCTTCACAATTTGCACCTCTTCCATCCTCTTGTCTCACACCTTCTGTCTTTGCAACTCTGCCCTTTTCCCAATCAGATGCCTATTCACCCATTCCCCCCCCCCCCCCCCAGCATGTGTTGACCTGCCACGCTTTGTCCTGTCCCTCCTCTCTTCCAGCTTTCTTCAACCCCCCCCCCCACCGCCCCACCGCCCCACAATCAGCCTTCTGAATAGCCCCGACCTGAAACATCACCTATCCAAGGGCTAGTTGATGTTATGGGTTGGAACCCTTCTTCACACCCGGGCTGGATCCAGATCTGAAGATGGGTTCCTATCCAAAACATCACCTTTTCCTTTTCTCCAGAGATGCTATCTGACCTGCTGAGTTACTCTAGTGATTTGTGACTATTTTTATAAACCAGCTTCTGCAGTTCCTCCTTTCCACCCAAAGCATGCAACATCTGCTAGCATTCTGTGTGTTGCCTCTGCACTAGTTATAGGCAAATTTATTCTATCACACCCGACAGGGTCAATTTATTTCGATGAATTTCCAATCCTAAAATCCCAAGTCCTCATTTCTATATTCTCAGGAGAAGACTACAATCAACCACACTAAAACAAACTAGAAACAAATGGGATGTCTCCAAGCTAAGTATAAATATTAGAAAATTAACCATGATAAAAATTATTCCAATTTTCTATCTTCTATGCTTCTATGCTTTTCTAATCTTGCCATTGCAGATAAAAAATCAACGTTATGATGGTGTGTGTTTCAGATTCCGTTAAAAGAACACAACTTTGCACAATGACTTCAGATTCTAATTGACCTGTCAAGTAAACAAACTCAGGATCATTATCTAAAGCTAGACCTTTAGTGACCCCACCATTCACTTTAACAATGCACAGCAATCATGTCTTTTCGCCTTCAAAGGACACATATCCACATCACATTTTACTTGGTGCAAAGATCATGTCTTTATAAAACTGCCAATTTGCCATTAACACTGCCATGTTATGTTCAATATGTTCAATAGAATTGAAGGATTTTATACTTGACAACCAGGACAAACCCCTTACGCAGGTACCATGAATGTTCTGCGGAAGCAGTATAAACTGAGACAGTTGCAAAAATATATATGTCTTTCTCTGTTGCGTGGAACAGCCCACAGATCTTGTTTTATCCTTCCTAAGCGCGATTCTTAGCAACAATATTGCCGTGTAAGGCGGGACAAATTTGAGCTCCTCAGCTCCCTAACCATTTTGACAGAATACAAGAGGCTACGAGACAGAAGAGAGAGCAGCCGTAAGCAAGGAAGAAAGAGAGGGAGAAATACGGGAATTCTCCTTAATTACAATTTCATATATACATGGTAATTACATTTGATTCGATAAATATTCATTTTAGGTTATTAATAAACATTAGAAATCAAAGACATAAAATTGAATCCATTTCAATCGGTCTCCCAAAGAGTCCCCCCAAAATTATATGACTCTAATCCTGTGCTTTAGCCAATTATTTACCGAGAACCCACAAGGAAATTTGTTTTATTAATGTTTGCAAAGACCGTCACCGTGAAACTGAATTACAATCCATTCCTTGTGCTTCAACCCTGAATATTCTGAGTGAAACTGTTGTGTTTAGCATGAGGTAAGTTTAAGGGGTGAAGCAGTTGAATTGCCACTTTGGGATTGGAACAAGGATTTGGGAACAGATTTTAATGATTTTGCAATTTGCTGGGATAAGCACCACAGGTCAGGGGGATAAGGGCCGAAGTGAAGCTGTGATCCCAAATCCCACTGCTCGGAAAGAAGAGTTTAAGTGAAATCTATTCCTTGCCAGCTCAAAGTCGCGTGATATGCTTTGCTCATTTGCGAACTTCTATAACTTGTTTTGCAGCCAGACTTCAGATTTTAACCACTTGACAAATTCTACGTCCCCCAATATTATTTTGACAATCTAAAACACTCTAATACCTCATGTAGGTTTGAAGATTTATCCTTTGCAATATACTTGTAGATTTAGAGCCACAACCCATCATTTATATTTTAAATTACAATGTTATCGGCAATACTGCAATGTTTAAATAAAGTAATTTCTTCGGGGAAGCTGGGGAAATGAAATTTGTTGAAATACTTTAAGTTTCAAGTAATATTTCAGAAACACCGATTTTTTTTTGGAATCCAGTTATATAAAGTAAATCAAGAACTAGAAGTGGCTGTTAGCTGGCGATGGAATGAAATCTGATTTCACAATTGAGAATTAAAGGAAGGAGGGAAATGAAAAGAGCAGGAGGAAAGGCAAAATACATTTGGAAATGTTGACCAGGTTAAGGTTGTAAGTAAGGTTGTAAGGTTGTAAACCTTGCAAGTTTAAGGTTGTAAGTAGTTTAGATTTTATGATTACAGGAAAATTTAAGGAAGTGTGGTGTTGTGTAATATTAAGCAGCAGAGAAAATAATAACATTAATCACAAATGATTCCATGAATCTTGCTGCATTATTATTTATAAGACCTTAGTCCACAATTAGGATTTGTTTTAAAACAAAGTTTCTCCTCACTTAGAGCAGATAGGATTAATCAGAATAACGATTTGCTAAATCCCCTTTCCTGTTTAATTGCTTAACCCAATTAAGTCTTGAATTTTTTTAAATACAATAGCGATCAAATATATTGCTGATTTTAATCAGGATCACAGAAAGATAGTGAGATTTTGATATCATAGAAGTAGAAAAAATGTATTGTAATATGGAAGACACAAAATGCTTTTGCGTCTATCTTCGGTGTGAACTGCATCTGCACTTCCTTCCTGCACATACTGTGAAATGGTAGTTGGCAGAGTAGGATTCTGATACAGAAGTAATTCCACTGTCAAAGACAACGGGTAAAAACTCAGAGGAAATGGCAATGCCCGATTCTAACTGATTTTAATCAGGATCGCAGGATGAAAGTGAGATTTTGATATCATAGTAGGAAAGAAATGTAGTATAATATGGTAGTTTGCAGTGTAGGATTTTGATGCAGAAGTAATTCCACTGTTACAGACAACGGGTAAAAACTCAAAGCAAATGACAATGCCCAATTCAAATGACAATGCCCGAGTCTCAAAATGTGCATGTGTCAAACAATGGTGTAATTATACAAGAACATTTCTTCTCGTGTTCTCTGTATATGTGCATTCTGGATCATTAGGGAGAATATCAGAGGTGCCTGGAATATAGAAAGAACAAAGTAAATGGGAACAAAAAGGGGAAACTGGGAGGAATGAGAGCCAGGCATCGTACAAGAAATGGGGAGAAGAAACAAGTCAGAGAAACCAAATTTAAAAACAGGGATACATAGGCAATTTAACTTATTTCGATTGTATTTCAGAATATGAAACAGACAATATTTTAGTTTTAATGGTGAATAATTCTACATTCCCGAGCAGAATTGCAGAGTCATAGGATGTGTTCAATGTTTTTTTTGTTCTCAAATACTGGGCCATGAGAGAGAATAACATGTATAGGGAAAAATATTCCAAATTATTCTGGATTAGCAGAGATTATGATGTCGAGATTCAAATTGGCAGCTGTCACACTGTACAGAAAAGTTCTGCAAATTTATTGCAAACTCAACATTCGATTGGCATTGTTGTTTGCACCAGTTTAATTTTAATATATTAACAGCTGCAATATGTACTGTACGAGATGGTACTTTTTTTTGTCATAATATATGAGTCAAACTCGGCCAAAGTGGAGGAAAATGTTTATATTATCTTGGACATAATTAGTTTCCCCGAAAATCTAGCTTTTGCAAAATTGAATAATTCCAACAACATTTATCAAATTAGTTCAATAATTGATGCAAATTTCTAGAGCTAAAAGTGTAACAATAATTTGTGTTACCATTTTAAAGGTCTTGAGAACAAAAGTATATTTAAGGCTGAAGTATAAATTTACATTGAGGTAGAAATTGTGAGAGAGGGTGTTGCAATTTGTAAAACATTTTGCAAGGTACAAGGAACTGCAGATACTTATTTATTCCAAAAAAAAGGCACAAAGTGCTGGAGTAACGTCAGGAAGCATCTCGGGAGAACACAGAAAGGTGACGTTTCGGGTCGGGACCCTTCTGCAGACATATTGCAGGATATGGTGGTAATTTTATAGTAAAATGGTAGAAACAGGCCTTATATCTCTAATCTTCAACATGAGGCTTATCTGCCCCCCTTCATTTTTGCACATGGTTCTCCGGCATCTATTGTTCCCCAGTTTAATGCTTAACTAGACCAAGTGAACCCATTGGGCCCAAACCTCTCCTGCATTGGTGCAGCACCCTCTCTTCCCTCTTCCCCCCTCCCCCTCCCCCTCCCCCTCCCCCTCCCCCTCTCCCCCTTCCCCTCCCCAACCACTCCATCCCCTTCAACCCCCCTTATCCTTCCCCCCTCCCTCCATCCCCCTCCCTCCCACCCTCCCTAGGAGATAGATTAAAACTTTAAAATGCGAATAACTTAAAAAATATAACACCGATTTAAATGAAACTTCTTGCATTAGCAACAAAGGGACGACGGTGAGTAAGATGGACCTAAAATTGTTGCGCTATCATTTAAGACCAAACAAACAAACAAACAAGAGATTTAGTATATAGATATTGGAAGAAAGGTTTAGCACAATTGCAGATTCCAGCTACTTGGAATCAAAATACTTGAAAGAAAAGAAAATACCACTGCTGAGAAAATTCTCTGCAAAAGCAGGGAGAGGGAGACTCCACAGTCTAAATGAAATACAGCAAAAATTAATCGTGTTTCAATAAACTGAGAGCTTTGCTCAAAGACTTAATGTCGGTATACTGCTGGGAAGTTATTTGCAAGTTCTTTTTCTGATTCCATTTTTGCTCCCCCCCTTTCTTATATCATTAGTCGTTATGTTCCGATGTGTTGTTTATTAACTGGAACACTTCCACCAGCCAGTCTCTCTCTGATACACACAGCTTACTGTGCTTAAAATAGAAATTGCAGTTTAGTGGTGAAGCAGACAAATTTGGCTCAGCAAAATAATATGATTAAATCTGAAAATGACATTATCACTGGCCTAAATATCACAACTCACGTGGAACACAACAAAGCCTGAATTTAAAAACCAAAACTCAAATAATATCCAGATAAAGAGCCAGCACAAGGCACTCTGACCTCTGAGTCACTGCAATATGCATGCTGTGCAGACTTAAATATATAATATTAAATTAGCAATATAAAATAAACAGATTCAAAATCATGACTTCTATTTTTAAACATTGGAGTCATTTATTTGTTTTGAAATTAATAAATTTGTTTTCACATATGAAAGAACAAGTTTGAAGCATAAGGAATCTATTTAGCTTCTCAAGATTTGTTTGGCCATTTAATAAGATCATGGCTAATCTGATTACTACCAGCTCTGTATTCTTATTTATCCGCAATAGCCTTTCATAGAACGCAGAACAGTACAGCACACAAACAGGCCCTTTGGCCCACAATATCTGTGCCGAACATGATGCCAGGATAAACTAATCTCATCTGCCTGTAGTGTACGTAATCCAAATCCCTCCATTCTCTGCATATCCATGTGCTTATCTAAAAGCCTCTTATATGCCACTATCATATCTGCCTCCACCATCACCCCTGGCAGTATATTCCGGGCACCCACCATCCTCTGTGTAAAAAACGTACCTCATACATCTCCTTCCACCTCAAGTATCAAGAATCTATCTACCTCTCCTTCTACTGCCCTTGTGGGGAAAAAAGATTCAAACATTCCCAAACGTCTGAGGGAAAACATTTTGTCCTGTGTCTGTCTTAAATGTGTGATCCCTTATTTTATAATTTGACAAGTTTGTTTTTATTGTGGGATGTGGGCATTCATGTTGATGCCGGTGATTGATGCCCACCTCCAACTATCCGTTTGAAGGAGGACATTAACTACTGCAGTCCAGGTGACTAAAACCATGGTCAGTCGGAGGCTCAAGGATTTTGACTCAAGCAACGATGAACAAAGAGTAAAATCTGCATGGTCTTTAATCCCCGAGAAAGACATTGCATTCCCTCTCCCTCTGTCCCTCCCCACCCCAGTCGTCCCGCTCATTTCACTGTTCATATCCCTTCGTTAGCACCTCCTCCGCAGCCAACAATGGCCCATTGTGGGCTCCTAAGCCATCGGTGCCAACTCTGATTTGTTCTGTACCTTTTCATACCTCTAGCTTCCCTGTCCCCAGACTCTGAGTCTGAAGAACTGTCAGGAACAGACAGGTCTCGACCCGAAACCTCACCTATTCCTTTCCTCCAGAGATGCTGCCTGACCCGCTGAGGTACTCCACCATTTGGTGTCTGTCTATTTATGTATCAGGTATAGATTATAGATCATGCTGTTCCTGAAACAGTAATCCACATACTGTCCTCTAGATGGACTCACAGTGTGACTCCAGATGCTGCTGTTTCCTATCAGAGTTCCATTGTTCATGGCTATTCTGCCTGTTTATAGAAGCATAGAACTACAGGAGTGGGAGAAGACTATTTGCCCTTTCAAATCTGCTGTGCCATTCAATGTGATGATGGCCGGCAGTCTATCTCAATGCCATATTCCTGCTCTCTCTCCAATTTAATCTCTTTCTTAAATTAGTTTACATTAGTTCATAGCGTGTACCGAGGTAACAGTGTTATTACATGTACCAAGGTACTGTGAAAAGCTGAGTTGGTTGCGTACCATCCAGCCAGTGGCAAGACTGTACAGGATTACATTCAAGCCATCCACGATGTACAGATAATGGGGAAAGGAAATACTGTGACGTTTAGTGCAAGATAAAGTTCAGTGAAGTCCGATTAAAGATATAATATATTAAAGATAATATATTCATCAACTTGGCCAGTGATGGAAAACTACACAGGATCAGCCCTTTCTTCCCATCTCAATCTACACCATATTCTGTGACCTTTCATTCTAATCTTCTCAGCCTAGGGAAATACTTTCCTTGTGTCTAGATTGTCAAGCCTTTTTAGAATTTTGTTTAGTTTAGATATACAGCGCGGAAACAGGCCCTTTCGGCCCACTGGGTCCATGGCGACCAGCGATCCCCACACATTAACACTATCCTATACCCACTAGCAACAATATTTTACATTTACCAAGACAATTAACCTACATACCTGTACTCTTTGGAATGTGAGAGGAAACCGAATATCTCAGAGAAAACCCACGCAGGTCACGGGGAGAACGTACAAACTCCGTACAGACAGCACCCATTGTCGGGATCGAACCCAGGTCTCTAGCGCTGTATTCGCTGTAAGGCAGCAACTCCAACGCTGCGCCACGTTTCATTGTTTGAATGAAATCTCCTTGACCCTACAAATAGACGCAAAAAGGTGGAGTAACTCCGCAGGTCAGGCAGCAACTCTGGAGAAATGGAATTGGTGATGTTTCGGGTCGAGACCCTTCTTCAGACTGTGAGTCAGGGGAAAGGGAGATGAGGGATATAGAAGTTACATAGAACAAATGAATGCAAGACATGCAAAAAGCAACTTCCCATTCCCATACTGACCTTTCAATCCTGGGCCTCCTCTGTTTGCAGAGTGAAGCCAAACACAAATTGGACACATTTTGTCTACTCCTTAACTCTAGCTGTCCAATCTCCCCTCGTAAGACAGTCCCACCATCCCGGGAATCGGTCTGGTGAACTTTCGTTGCACCTCCTCTACACAAGTATATTTTCTCCTCAGTAAGTAAACAAAAACCGCAAGCAATATTTCATGAGTCACCAAGGCCCTGTATGATTGTAGTAATTGTTGTGTCATTCTCTAGAATTTCTAGCCTTATCTTGTCCTCCTGTCTCTCAGAGATGAGTGGTTCAGGAATTCTTCGCTATTTAAAATGGTGAGTTTTCCTTTTTTTTCAATTTTGTCAATTTAATGCTCCACATAATTCCATTCATCTTCCACAGGTAAATAACATTTACTATATCTTCAATCACCATTCAATAGAGTCACTTTTTGGGTTTAACATTTTATATTATTCCCTAACAACCCAATGTTTTATAATCCCAGATCCTTGATGGATCATTGCTTATGAAAATCACCTCGTTTATGCATTAGGGAAACAGTCGATTTGCTTTCTTAATGTCTAAAATTCCGGAAATAACTCAAGCCTGCTGATTAGTTATTTGACAAGTGCAAAAGTATTGTTTTCTATATTCTCTCTCTCTGTGGTAAATCTTTGTCTATTTGGCAGATTTGTTCTGAGATGGTACTTTGCTGAAGCTAGAACTACTCAGCAGATTAAGCAGCGTATGTAGAAAAAGGAAGAGGTAATGTTTAGAGTCATTGAGATTCAGAGTCTTACAGCATGGAAGCAGGCCCTTCAGTCCATGCCGATAAAGATGCCCCATCTAAACTAGTCCCATTTAGTCATTGAGTCATACAGAGTGGAAATACACCCTTCAGTCAAACGTGCCCACACCGACCAACATGTCCCATCTACACTAGTCCCACTTGCCTACGTTTAGCCCAATCTCTCTAAACCTGACCTATCCATGTATCGTGTTTCAGCTGTTTTGGTGCCATTGGTGGAAGTGGTAATAAAGAGGAGAGACTTTGATTTTGATTTGATCCACAGGATGTGATTATCACTGGCAAGTCAATGATTTTATGTGCCTCATAAGATGGTGCTAATCTTCCATCTAAACCGTATGGTGTAAATACTCCACCAACACTAGGGCAACACAGTGGCGCAGTGGTAGAGTTGCTGCCTCACAGAGCCAGAGACCTGGGTTCGATCCTGACTACGGGTACTGTCTGTGCAGTTTGTACATTCTCCCTGTGACCACGTGGGTTTCTCCGGGTGCTCCGGTTTCCTCCCACACTCCAAAGACATGAAGATTTTTGTACATTAATTGGCTTCTGTAAATTACCCCTGGTGTGTGCAGGATGCAAAAGCGAGATAACATAGAGCTAACGTATGGGTGGTTGCTGGTCGGTGCGGACCCGGTGGGCCGAAGGGCCTGTTTCCACATCGTATCTCTAAAAACAAAAACAAGGATGTTCATTGCTACAATCGTCTTGGCAACCACTGTCACTGCTTTGAGCTTGTATTTGAAGCAGTGGTGGCTTTCAATGAGGACTGGCAGAAGCCCACACTGTTCCCAGTCTGAAGAAGGGTCCCGACCCAAAACGTCACCAATTCCTTCTCTCTGGAGATACTGCCGGTCTCGCTGAGTTACTCCAGCATTTTGTGTCTGTCTTTGACCACTAATGAAACCTTGTCCAAGAACAACTTGTTTGTGCAATTGTCTCATCAGCAAAAAGTTGTTGAGTGAAAACCACACTATTCCGCAGAGACTCACACCACCTGAATGCAAAGACTACTGAGCAAGGAACCTATTAGTTGGTGATCTCGAAGCACTGGTGAAGATTGTCTCTTGCTCCTCAATGCGTGTTCACCTGCACAAGATTAAGAGTGGTGTTCTCCAAATACAGTGATCCCAGCTTAGGACAACACCACAATCTGCCCATGCATTTCTTGTGTATTTTCACATATGAAAATGTCCATTACAAATATCACATCCAGCCTTGGTTGCTGTTTAATTACTGAAGCAACATCAATAACGTTCCAACAGTAGGAATTAGCAATTCAAATTTCCCATGAATATCTTTTAAAAGGAAGGAGAAAGTATACATTTTTCAATCTGCATCTTAGCACAAGTCTGCAACACAATCAGGAGTGGATTGGGAACTTTTTCTTTGAACATATAATCTGCGTAGGTGCATGCTGCGTGAAGTTTTGTTAGGCCCTTCATATTCTGCTACGTGTGTTATCATTATTACATCAGCTCAAGAGGATACAATTATTTACCATAACTCAAAATAAAAGGATGTTCCTTTAGGAAGAAGATGAGGAGGAATTTCTTTGGTCGGTAGGTGGTGAATCTGTGGAATTCTTGCCACAGAAGGTTGTGGAGGCAAAGTTAGTGGATACTTTTAAGGCAGAGATAGTAAGGCAGAGATTAGTACAAGTGTCAGGGATTATGGGGAGAAGGCAGGAGAATGGGGTTAAGAGGGAAAGATAGATCAGCCATGATTGAATAGTGGAGTAGACTTGATGGGCCGAATGGCCTAATTTTGCTCCTATCACATGACCTTGTGAACATGAACTATACAGACCAGAGTAACTCTCCAACCGGACAAATAGCCTGCCAAAGGCAAGATAAATAAAGACAAACCATGAACAGATCAAGGCATGTATTCAATACTTCATATTCAAACTAGATAATGAATGGTTTCAGGAAATGAAAGGTTAAAATATTTCATGAATTTTCACTCATTGAAAGATCATAATTTTGAGAGAAATGATCAGATCCTCAAAAGTCAATTTAAAGTGGATGATCTTTCTCTTATCAGAACTATTGCAAAAAATATCCAGACAATCCAAACCAGCATTAGGCATATTAAATAACAGCAAGAACAATTCTGATTTATATAGTACCTTTAGCCAAGCAAAATGTTACCTGATATTTATACCAAGTCAAAGCAACAAAAGTTAATCTTATTTACATAACCAGTTGGAAATCTCAACTATATTACATCGAACACTACTGTACAGGAACAGGCCCTTCAGCCCACAACGGCTGTGCCAAGCATGATGCAAGTTAAACTAATCTTTCTGCCTACATATGATTCATTTCCCTCCATTCCCTGTATATCCATGTGCCCATCTAAAAGTCTCTTAAATACCACTGTCTTTCTGCTTCCATCATCACCCTGGGCAGCATGTTTCAGACACCCACCACTGTCTGTGTGAAAACCTTGCCCTGCATATCCTCATTAAACTTTCTCCCTCTGACCTTCAAGCTGTCCACTAGTCTTTGATATTTCCTCCCTAGGGAAACGAAGTTGACTCTCTACCAATAGACAATAGACAATAGACAATAGGTGCAGGAGTAGGCCATTCAGCCCTTCGAGCCAGCACCGCCATTCAATGCGATCATGGCTGATCACTCTCAATCAGTACCCCGTTCCTGCCTTCTCCCCTCACTCCGCTATCCTTAAGAGCTCTATCCAGCTCTCTTGAAAGCATCCAACGAACTGGCCTCCACTGCCTTCTGAGGCAGAGAATTCCACACCTTCACCACTCTCTGACTGAAAAAGTTCTTCCTCATCTCCGTTCTAAATGGCCTACCCCTTATTCTTAAACTGTGGCCCCTTGTTCTGGACTCCCCCAACATTGGGAACATGTTTCCTGCCTCTAATGTGTCCAATCCCCTAATTATCTTATATGTTTCAATAAGATCACCCCTCATCCTTCTAAATTCCAGTGTATACAAGCCCAATCGCTCCAGCCTTTCAACATACGACAGTCCCGCCATTCCGGGAATTAACCTAGCGAACCTACCCTAACGATACCTGTGGTAGAGTTGCTGCCTTACAGCGAATGCAGCGCCGGAGACCCGTGTTCCATCCCGACTACGGGTGCTGTCTGTACGGAGTTTGTACGTTCTCCCTATGACCTGCGTGGGTTTTCTCCGAGATCTTCGGTTTCCTCCCAAACTCCAAAGACCTACAGGTATGTAGGTTAATTGGCTTAGTAAATTGTGAAAAAAATTGTCCCTAGTGTGTGTGGGATAGTGTTAATATGCGGGGATCGCTGGTCGGCACGGACCCGGTGGGCCGAAGGGCCAGTTTCCGCGCTGTATCTCTAAATCTAAACCCAAAGGTCTCCCCTCAGCTTCCGACAATCCAGAGAAAATTATTTAAGCTTGTCCAACTTCTCCTTATGGCTAATACCCCCTAATCCATGCATCATCCTTCTAAAGGAAAGACACAGAAAGCTGGAGTAGCTCAACAGGTCAGGCAGCATCCCTGGAGAACATTGATAGGTGATGTTTCAGAGAGTTATACAGAGAGTGAAATCGCTGCCAGGGTTGGCAGATACAGTAGTGGAGTCTGAGGATTTTAGTTGGGCACATGGATATACAGTGAATGGAGGAATATCGATCACATGCAGGCAGAGGAGGTTAGTTTAACCTGGCATCATGTTTGGCACTGACATGTGGGCTGAAGGGCCTGTTCTGGGTTGTACAGTTCTATTTTAGATTATAATAGTTACATCTTTCCACTGATTGGTTTGCACACAATAAAAGCTTTTCACTGTACATGACAATAAACTAAACTGCACTATATTAAACTATGTTCTCTCTTCTATGTTCTATGATTCACTCTGCGATATCTTTTCACGTCTTGTCTTGCATCTACATGAAGGAAGCAGAAGTGTCTCTGGTGATATTCAAGATCATTATCATTACCAAAATTCAGAGATCTTTTGCAATTTCCCCAAAACTGTTTATAACAGTTACATCGCTCGGAAAATGTCATCTCTCTGCGATAGCTTGGGGATTTGCAAGCTCTGTAAGTGGCTGGAAATCACAAGGATCAGTAAACAGCAGTACTGTGTTTAAAATCATGTGTACAAAATCATGAGAGGGATAGATCGGGCAGACGCACAGAGTCTCTTGCCCTGAGTAGGGGAATCAAGAACCTGGGGACATAGGTTTAAGGTGAGGGAGGAAAGATTTAATAGGAACCTGAGGGGTAACCTTTTCACACAAAGGGTGGTGGGTGTATGGAACAAGCTGCCAGAGGTGGTAGTTGAGGCTGGTACTATCGCAACGTTTATGAAACATTTACTGTAGATAGGTACATGGATAGGACAGGTTTAGAGGGACATGGGCCAAACATGGGCAGGTGGGTCAAGTACAGATGGGACATGTTGGCAGGTGTGGGGAAGTTGTTTCCACACTGTAAGACTCTCTGACTCTATGAGTCCACCACTCTAAAGCCAATGATTGGCACCAAAACAAAAAGATATGCAATAAAATCAGAGCGATTGTCTTTCTAATTCACACAGAAATGCTCAACTCTATTCTGGCTTGATTTGATTGCTCACAGAATCATTTTAAACATGTTTGCAGTTGATACAGAGCCAAACTTTAACCCTGCCTCATTGCCCTGCTGTAAAAACAAAAAGCTCTTAATGCAGGCACCAAAGGTGGCTGGCAGTGACAACGTTTGTTCGCCAGGGTTTGATGTGCTGTTATGAATTTGTGTTAAACAAAAATCCATTGCCATCTCTGCTGAGTGCGCCCCGTGTCAGTAGCATGTGAATTAAAATCCTAAAACGGCGCAGAATTCAGGCGAGGAAGCTTCAGAGAGAACGGAGCGATGCAAAGCATTTATTCAGACAGTCTGCAACCCTCTCAGGGCTCTGCACATGTTTTGCACATCAGAGTAATTGACACATCAATTTATTTATTTAACTTTACTCAACAAGGAAAATCTGAGCAGAATTATTATTCTCTCTGCCGTACATTTTCTGCAATTTGCTTTGATAAGGTACACTGGGAATTCAGGGGGAGATGATTTTGCAGGTGGGTTAAGCAACCAAGGAAAGGGCAGGTTTTCATCGTACCCAGAGGATTAATCCTCCGAAAAAGTGCTTTATATCAAATATAAATGCAGTTCAATGAATCTCCGCGGTGAAGGGATTGGTAGTTTGCATGCAATTAAAGTGTGCTGTGGTGTTAGTCATTCTCAAAGTGAATCAATTCCATATATTAGCCTTGCAGCACAAATGCTAACATGCCTCTCCGCCACACAGCGCTGGTGGAACTGAATGTGAGTCAACAGGGCGGCATGGTGGCACAGCGGCAGAGTTGCTGCCTTACAGCGCTTACAGCGCCAGAGACCCCGGTTCGATCCTGACCACGGGTCCTAGTCTATACGGAGTTTGTACGTTCTCCCCGTGACCTGTGTGGGTTTTCTCCGAGATCTTCGGGTTCCTCCCACACTCCAAAGGCGTACAGGCTTGCAGGTTAATTGGCTTGGTTATAAATGTAAAATTGTCCCTAGTGTGTGTAGGGTAGTGTTAATGTGCAGATATCACAAAATGCTGGAGTAACTCAGCAGGTCAGGCAGCATCTTGGAGAGAAGGAATGGGTGACGTTTCGGGTCGAGACCCTTCTTCAGACTGATGTGTGGGGATCGCTGGTCGGCGCGGTCTCGGCGGGCAGAAGGGCCTGTTTCCGCGCTGTGTCTCTAACCTAAACTAAACACTTTCAGGAATCTATTGAGAAGACACCAAAACAAAAGAAAAATATTCTTTGCCTTTTAATTTAATTTAAGTGATGAGATCAAGTGCATGAGGAGCGGTATCTCTTTGCTTTGAATGGACATTTTCTCTCCTTTAATCAAACCTTCTGACAGGATGTCTCAGCTGCCTTGTTGGTCATGCAGGCCGGGGGTTTTGATTGGAGCTGGTGGGATCAGGAGACGGAGTAGCAGTGGGATATGCAAATAATCAGGTGGGACTCAATCTGAAGGCCAACATTTTATGCAAACCAGCTGTTTACACACATACAAGGAGTCTTTAATTAAGCAGCTCATGTTCCCAGCGAGAAACAGGGAGATTTCAAAGTCTGCTTTAATGCAGCGGGTAGATGATTATTTGAGAGACACTGCATTGAGTTAACTATCGATAATAGACACAAAAAGCTGGAGTAACTTGGCTGGTCAGGCAACATCTCTGGAGAAAAGGAATAGGTGACTTTTCAGGTCGAGACCCATGTCAGACTATCATCTTGTTAGGACAAGGTGCACCATCTAAGGGCTGAAGTGTATTATAAAGGCGTTGTTTCAATAAAGTGCAAATGTGCGGGTATGGATTTTTACGCTGATGTCTCAGGAATGGAATAGAGCACTCACAATCATTTGACCAAGAAATGCCCCCCACTGAGCCAAGAAGGACACCTTTAAACAGAAAGTACGACTTGTTTTTAAAGTTCAACTCTGTTTAGTTTATTGTCACGTATACCAAGGTACAGTGAAAATATATTTTTGCATGCCAACCAGTCAGCGGAAAGGCAGTACATGATTACAATCGAGCCATTTGCAGTGTATAGGCTGTAAATGATGACAATTATCCTTAAAAACACAGTAAATTATGACAATTATCCTTATCTTTAGAAGAGGGGGAGAGAGGGAGAGGGAGGGAGGGGGAGGGAGGGGGAGGGAGGGGGAGGGAGGGGGAGGGAGGGGGAGGGAGGGGGAGGGAGGGGGAGGGAGGGGGAGGGAGGGGGAGGGAGGGGGAGGGAGGGGGAGGGAGGGGGAGGGAGGGGGAGGGAGGGGGAGGGAGGGGAGGGAGGGGGAGGGAGGGGGAGGGAGGGAGAGGGAGGGAGAGGGAGGGAGAGGGAGGGAGAGGGAGGGAGAGAGAGGGAGAGAGAGAGAGAGAGAGAGAGAGAGAGAGAGAGAGAGAGAGAGAGAGAGAGAGAGAGAGAGAGAGAGAGAGAGAGAGAGAGAGAGAGAGAGAGAGAGAGAGAGAGAGAGAGAGAGAGAGAGAGAGAGAGAGAGAGAGAGAGAGAGAGAGAGAGAGAGAGAGAGAGAGAGAGAGAGAGAGAGAGAATAAGGGAATAACGGAATAACGTTTAGGGCAAGGTAAAGCCAGTAATGTCTGATCAAAGATATTCCGAGGGCCACCAATGAGGTAGATAATAGTTCGGGGCTGCTCTCTAGTTGTTGTAGGATGGTTCAGTTGCCTGATAACAGCTGGGAAGAGACTGGGGAAAGAGCACTGGGTCCTAGATCCTGGGAAAAAATAGGTTGGAATAGGAAACTGTACCATAAGTGTTTATAGCACAATGATCAAACAGAGAAAAGTAACTCTTAAGAATGATGTATATGGACACAAACTGGTGATCCAATGATAATACATCATGGGTTGCTATCCAGCCCAACACATGTACGAAAACGGCACTTAGATGAGATACTGCAGCACATTGTGCTGGCATCTCCTTGCGTGAGTCAACCTTTCTTCAGAAACAATATTCTCAATCTCCCTCTTTTTACATCCCTCAGATTCTCTGCTCGGTGAGTAACTTGAGAGCGGGAAAGTTGGACCCAACATTAGGTTTGAGGGATTCAACGTTTCTTCACCAACACTAGTGTAGGAAGGAACTGCAGATGCTGGTTTACGCCGAAGATTGACACAAAATGCTGGACTAACTCAGCGGGACAGGCAGCATCTCTGGAGAGAAGCAATGGGTGACGTTTCAGGTCGACACCCTTCCTCAGACTGCCTGTCCCGCTGAGTTATTCCAGCATTTAGTGTCAACTTCAGTATATTGCAATGCACTGCAAAGGCACAGAAGAGGAGAAAATTCCTGAGGCAGATTAGCCACGATCACACTAAATGGTGGGAGAGGCTTGAAGGGCCGAGTGGCCCGTGGCTCATTTTTCATTCTTGTCTATCATTGAATCCACAGGGAGCATTACTCCATCATTTCCTGTTGCAAAGCCACATTCAGTATGATCAAGGCTGATCATCTCTCGGTCTTATCTCCTCTTCTGTGCCAGATCCTTATAGCCTTCAGCAACCAGCAATCTGCTGAGAGGAAATCATTGGATCATGCAGCGTTAGGACTTGATTCCACCGTCTGCTGTCCCTTGGTCTCCCTACCATCTTCAATTCCCTGAATTTCAAACTTTGTCCTCTTTAATCACCTCTAATATTCTAGCCTCCGTACGCATAGAGTATTTCGGAGACCTATGTTCCAGGGTTGTACAGCGAGAGTACTGCGATTCTGTCTGCCAACTATCCGATAAGTGGTTAAACTGAGTTGACCCCTCCACCCAACTCCACCCAACACCATCACCATTTGCACCTTCAGAAGGATGTGGATGGTTATGTGACATTTAGAGCGGAGATGAGGAAGAACTTTTTCAGTCAGAGAGTGGTGAAGGTGTGGAATTCTCTGCCTCAGAAGGCAGTGGAGGCCAGTTCGTTGGATGCTTTCAAGAGAGAGCTGGATAGAGCTCTTAAGGATAGCGGAGTGAGGGGGTATGGGGAGAAGGCAGGAACGGGGTACTGATTGAGAGTGATCAGCCATGATCGCATTGAATGGCGGTGCTGGCTCGAAGGGCTGAATGGCCTACTCCTGCACCTATTGTCTATTGTCTATTGTCTATTATCTAAAGTCATAGAAACATAAAATATAGAACAGCACAGGAACAAGTGGACCCATTGGGCCCAAACCTGCATTGGTCCAGCACCATCTCCTCCCCCCCCCTCTCCCCCTCCCCCTCCCCCCTCCCTCCACTCCCGCTACCCCCTCCCTCCCCTTCCCTGATGTTCTGAGGCCTACCCCTTATTCCTGAACTGTGGCCCCTGGTTCTGGACTCCCCCAACATCGGGGAATATATTTCCTGCATCTAGCGTGTCCAATCTCTCAATAATTTTATATGTTTCTATAAGATCTC